>NW_009232623.1:0-41814 GCF_000690835.1 Fulmarus glacialis
CTGGGAGCATCCCAGGAGGGTTTGCACAAGGCCAGAGGAGCATGATGAGCAGGCAAACAACAAACACACCCTGCCCAGGCCCCTCCCAGGGCTGTCACCCCCATCATCCAGACGTGAAACCCATCATGATGTGTTGCTCTCCCAGCACAGCTCTCCGGATCACCTTTTGGACTACGGGGCGGGTTGCAGCGCAGGGGTGGGGCACACTATGGGATGTAGGGGAAAATGACTTTGGGATTGCACAAGACTTATTATGGAACGTTTAGGGAAGGAACCAAAGGTGGGGAAAACCGATGGACCTAAGTGATTTGGGGAGGAACAAGTGTGGGGAAAATAGAGACATAAGGGGATAAAAAGGGCCAGTCATGCATAGTTTGCTGGTCGGTACACTTGTCTGGCCATGCCCTGCGTCTGATCAGCACAGTCTGTCCTATCTGTGCTGGCAGAGGTGGTGGAGCCTCCCTCCCTGGTGATATTCAAAAGTTGGCTGGACATCGTCCTGGGCAACCGGCTCTATACAGAACAGTATAAATAACCGAAACTACCTACCTTCTGTGTTACATGGGTTTTATATGAAGAGTCAATCATGCATATATTCAGAGCACAAAAAAAAGTTTTTGTTGTTTTTTTGTTTGTTTGTTTTAAAGCCTTGCACAAAACTTATCTGGAGCACACAATGTGCCTGCTCCCTCTTCTTCCACAAGATGCCTCAATTTGATTCCAAAGGAATGGAGCACGTCTCACACCCTTTCATTTCAGCCCATGCCCTGAAAGTACAGTGAGCTAGTCCTGGAGAAAGAGAAGATCGCTTCTTTTGACAGATCATTTTTCAATGGGCTTTTTCAGGGTCAGACACTGAGTCAGAATCTGCCAAACCATTCTTCTTTTTACCCCAGTTAAAAAAAAAAAATCCAGGCAGAATACCTCTGGATTTCTAGAAACAGATTTTCACAAGATGAATGTTCAAAGAATAAAATGTTCAAGTTTTACTCACACTCCTTTCTGCATCTGGATTTGAGATTTCTATTTGTTGGGGCATTGGAAGGTATATAGTTTTCTCCTAATGTAAGTACAAGCATTGGACATGGTCCCCAGAAGTTGAAACCTAATCGTGGTACCTTTGCCGAGCTTTTAAGTTTCAAGACAAGTTGGCAGGAAGACGAAAGGAATAAAAAGAAGAAAAAAAAAAAAAAAAAACCACCACAACAAACCACCTTACAACCTCAACAAGATAAAACCAAAGAACAATACTGGGCACAAGAGGTATACTCCATTTGAATTAATTTGGATGAATAGGATTTGCAGAACCCACTGCATGTCGGAGCTGTATGGAACCAGAGAACCAAGTGCACCCCAGACAGTTCGAAGCCTTAGATTTTCTGATCTCAAGCACAGCAAATTATCACATGCTCAGATAAGAACCACCAGTCTCGCCAACTCCTCCCAAACCTTCTAAATCATGCATTACTTCAGCCTGTTCCGATGATTCATCCAAATTCCAGGATTCAACACCAAAGATGACAGATAACTTCCCTATTTACCTTTTTCTTTGGAAATACATGAAACAGAAGGCTCAGGGAAATATCATGTAAACGTTTCCCCATTACAAAATACACATTTGTAGTTTTGAATGTATTTCAAATCTATAGCTTAAAGCTTAACTTGTTACCTATTAAAACAGTTCTGCTCAGAAGATCTTTTGACAGATACTTCAATCATTTTGCTTATTTTTATGCAAGTTCTTTTTCAAACACACACCAACACCCAGTCTGTCATATACTCAAAGGAGAGAAGAGATAAAAACGTTTTTCTTACTCTTATTAAACTGCATTGAGAGTGTTGCTGGGGATATTGCTGCACACAAGATGATGGCACATTAGTTTTGAACATCTTCCTAAAAATGGTACCCATGGAGAGTATTAACTCACTCTGCCATGTTTCAATAATCACAGATGAAGTAGCCAGGACTACTTAGGATCTTGGGGTTTTTGTTCTTTTCTTTGGCTCTTGCATACCTAGCATTTACCAGTATCTTCTTGCAAATACTTAGATGCCTTCCCAGTGCAAGTAAAAAACTCCCAATAATTTTTAGGTAAAATAAGCAATTGAAGTTTATAGTTTAAAATTATATTACTCCAATTTAAAGATGTTGCAGTATGTGAAACCTAGATTATTGCGGTTCACATTCAAGTATTGCATTATTTGGAAGCATTTTCATATTATAGCACAGATTTTGGACAGACAAACGCATAATCACTCTAGAGATCCACAAGGTATCTTTAAAAGTCTGTGGTCAGAAGCTCCTTTTAGTGCATAGTGGTTTTCCACATGCTCTTGAGGAAAAATTTCTAGAAAATTCTTTGTTTGATAGGCTTTAAATTTTCACCTTCTCATATTTTAAGAAATTTTAATCAAAGTTACTATGACTGATATCTAGTAAAGTACAGTCTCAAGGTACATGAAGGTAAAGTCAATCTGATAGGCATAGAAAGGACAGTCTATGTTCTCTTTTTTAAATTTTTCAGTATTTAAAGATGTTCTTAAAAAAAAAACCACAACAAAAAAAGCCAGCAGCAAGATAAAAATAAGTAGTATCATTTTAAGTCCTGAAACACTTTGAAGTAAGCAGGCATAGTAGACAAAAAAAATAAAGTTCAGTCTTTGGCAAGAAGAAGAGACAGAATGAGTCTGCATTTGCCCATTCTGTTATTTTTATTGCCATAATGCCGCAACTAAGACTGCACTGGACGCAGAAAAAGGTAAACCAGGGAACATGTAACATGATTTTATGGGGGATTAAAACAACAAAAAGATGTGGAAAAGGGGAAGAAATACAAAGAAACAGTAAAACTGTACTGGTCAGCAGGATAGTTATCTTTTTATTAAAAAAAGAAAATCCCAAAATTGTCCAATTTTTCCACAGAAATCATGCCAAGTAGAGTTACAGAAGGGATGGCACTAAAACTTTAAACCACACTCTCACAGGAGTACTTCTCAAACAAGGAGAAAAAAAAAAAAACACAAAGTGCTTTGAAAGAGTTTTTTGTTTTGTTAAAAAAGCACAAGCTACCTAGAGCCTCATATCTAAAATAAAATTATTTTTGTCCCTCTAGGGAACGCAAATAACAGAGAAAAGAAAAGGATGAGTGATATAAACAAAGAATCGGAATAGGGAAGTGAGATGAAGACAATGGAATCACCATTTGTTCAGACAACAGATAAGGTTGTTGCAACAGAGACGCCAACCTCGGCTGTTAAGGATTAACTGTTAAGGAGGGGCTGCATTTTATACAGTAAACCACTGAAATTTAGCAACAGACTAGATACTAGAATAATTTTAATGTCCAAGCAAAATAAGTAGTATGTGTATACAGAGTTTCAAATGAAGAATTTGAAGAGATGAGAAGAGCGAGCATATCTTTTGAAGGAAGAAAAAACATCTATGAAACATCTATGCCTATCACACAGAGACAGGCTATAAATACAAAAATGAGGTCATAGACCCAAATATCTTTCAACACTTAAGGCCAAAACCTATTCTTTGAAATTTCTGAAATTTGAGACTCGCATTGTTTAGAAACAAGTTTTAATATCTAATGCCAGAAATACACTGAGTGGTTTTGCTTATTTAAAAAAAAAAAAAATGTAAATTGAACATACCATGCTGTTTAGATTTCTTCTTTTTTTTCTTCTTCTTTTTCTGTTTTGATTTATGATCTTTCTCCTTTTTCTCTTTTTTCTCCTTTTCCTTTTCTTTCTTTTTACCTGAAATAAAAAGTAAACATTTTAAAAACAGCAGTTCCATTCCAAATTACTTGCTTCATTTGGCTTAACCTAAACATTCAAAATCAAGTATTCCAGTTGCCTAGTCAGATCAAATTGATTCAGTTAATTTACTTGGTATCTTGGGCATGTCTCTTATTAATTGCTGGTGAAATGGTTCAAAGGAATCTCTCTCAACAAATAACATTTTACCATTTTAAGTATTTCCAAATGAGACATCATAGCAAAATAAGATGTAGCAAAGCACAAAAAATAAGCGACATTATTTAAATAGCTTATAACATCTATTTTACTTACAGCTTATAACAAAAAGGTTTGGGCAAAAGAAAAAGCTTTCAAAAGTGCAAAATTCCAAACTAAAAAGATAGCGACTCAAAAACACATATTAGGCCTGTAGAAAGTCATTTGAAGGAAATTTCAGTATCACAGAACTGCTGATGCTGTCAGCACTTTCTACTGCACAGCGACATCCTCATAGAAAACTGATTCTGACTAAAATTTATGACACGTTTTTTACACTGCAGTTCACTCCTAAGCACTATTGGTATACACGAGGACAAGTACTTTGTCTCAGAAAAATTCTATTTATCCTGTTAATTCCACCCAGACAAAATATATCCCACAACATTGTCACTCCATAATCATTTTCTAAGCAATCAGCAGTGAGATAAATAATGAGGAAATTGACTTGTTACAGAAAATAAATGCTTAAAGTTGGTATATGTAATAATTACTTTTTTTTTTAAAAACACAATGTAAAACCAAAGCCCTCTTAATTTATATTTTCTTTCAATAATTGCAAACGTTTTCCTAGTAACACTTAACTTCTCCCCCCGAAAACGGTCAGTACAAGGAAATAAAGGCAGCATCACCAATTCAACTAAATAAAAAAAAAAAAAAAAAAAAAGACATCAGGTGTTAGAGAATTTTTCCTTTTTTTCCTAAAAATATTATTGTTCTGGACATACCATATGTTGAAGAACTCTTCTCTTCCAGTTTTCCTTTTCTTTCCATTCTCACTGCGCCTGCAAATTGAAGAATATATGACATAAGTGCAATGTCTGGCTGATGACCCACTTTCTTGTAAAAGTCATTAGACCGTAAAAAGTCCTAACGGTACATAATAATAAGAAACATACAAACAATAAAATTATTTTTAATGTCACTTTACAATTATTTTTATTGTCTAAAGCACTGGAAACAAAAAGTATTGTAGTTTACCAACTTCTGAATGCTTGTCCTTCTCAATCACGTTCTTTAATATTTTCTCCTTCAGACTCTCAAAACATTTCTCCTTTATGGGCACAGAGCACTGTATCTCTGTCCCTTCAGAGCTCACTGATGTGGAAGACCTCTTTTTTTTACTATTGCCTTTGGGTAACTTTAGACTATTGGTTAAAGGCATTTCCAGATGCAAGGCATGTACATGGGACGAGGGTGCTGAAAACAAGAAGACAGATTTACTAGGCATTCCGTAAGGATTGCAGCCAGATCACTGGCTGGGTCAGATCACTGAAATGTCAAGTATTGGTAATAATATCATCACGCTTAACATATAATTACTGCATATGAATGCCTAGGTCTTAGTCTTACGTACAAGACAATACATGCCACAGAAAGTTTCTTTGTCTGTTTTGGAATTTGCACTCACTTTTAAACTACTTGTACTGCTCAAAGTGTACTTTTGCTGCTACTTTTAAGCCTTTTTGTTTCCTTTTTATTTCACTGTAATAAAAACCCACGTCAACAGTAAGGGTTAAAGGTGCTGACATTGTCAATATCATTTAAGTTAACATTCCATTATGTGAACAGAGAAACTAAGCTCTGGTACAACATTTTCAGTGCTATATATTAAAATTCACGCTTCTGCTTATTGCATTTTTCATTGATTTTAATAATATTTAAATCACTCACTGTCTTTCATGTGTATATTTAAGCCACATTTGAATTACATGCAAAATACCGTGATAATTTGGCAGAATTCAGCATCATATAGTGACAATTCTTATCCTGCACTATTCAGAAAAGTTTATTCAGTGAAATACTTAGGTGATTTTTAATCTTTTTCTGATGCTAATTAGGAAATAGCATGGCAAAACAAAACTTAAATTATAATTTTCATTGCTAATATTTATAATCAAACAGGACAATGGAATTTTCAAATAATCAAACTAGAACAAAAGTTATTTATAAAGAATATAATTGAGGTCATTCAAAACTCTCTATTACTGTGTTCATCAATATTGTGAGTGCTTTACGTTTCATTTAAATGTAATTAGGAAAGCCTCATCTTCCTCAGACCACTGAAGACATTTCAGGACCATGCCAAGGACATACTGTACAAAAATGCAGCTCTGCAAAGTCATAAAGGGTTCAGGTTTTTCAATGCCAGCTGTAAACACTTGGAGGCACCAGGCATCTTCAGTGTCTCTCAACATATGAGCCCAACAAAAGTATCAGCATGTAAAAAATACATGCGGTTTAAAGTGCTGAACAAAAAAAAAAGAAAAAAAAAAAGTCCTGAAAAATACCTGCTAGTGGTCAAGATACTAAACAAGACCAAATATGAAGCTGATCTGGAATGGGTTCTTTGAGCTCCCCCTTCTTTTCTTTTTTTTTTTTTTTTTTTTTTTTTTTTTTTTTTTAATTATTCAGTAATAAAACAACAAAAAGCATTTAAATAAGCAGTGTTAAGATAATTTAGTACATTCATCAGTCATAAAAGGATTCTGGAGAAAAGGCAAGAACGTCTCAGGGTTGACTCCGTAAGGCAGCCTTCCAGGCTTGGACAGGCCAACCCAGTTCTACTACGATACAACATACACATTACATGAAACTTACTCCAGCTCCTAGGCAGCCTTCTCAGGAAAAAAGTCAAAATGCCACAGAGTGAGAAAGCCGCAAGGGCAGCAAGAGCAATAGCAAGTAGTACATCACCTACCACACCACACAGCACTTTTAAATGCCAGATGTTCCCAGCTGCAAGACGCAAGACATCACCATAGCATGCAATCTAGTCAGCAGCCAGTTCTGCATGCTGGCTTCTAACACAAGACACGAGCTGCATGACCACGGCTGAGGCTACCTGAGCCTTTCCACTACCTCAAATCTACCATCTCACCTAAGACCATAATCCTTTCAAGACTGGTCTACTATTCAGGTTCTTCCCTTCGCCTGTATTTCAAGTGGACTGAGCTTGCTGGGATATTTATCATAGACACAAAACACTATCCAAATTATTCCTTTCTTGGGTTTCCTAATTAACGTTTGTCTCTGTTACAGGACTGAACTGCTTTGCCATCTGTGGAGCAATGAGTATATTTTAGCACCTCAGTAAAAGAAGAAAGTGACACTTCTCCACATCATCATGCTATCAACATCTTGTCTCGTTTCTAAAAAGAGCACAAAAGGATCACCCAAATGCACATAACTTGGTTAGGCCACTGCCATTTTGATGAAAAGATGTGAGAATACTCCATCTAAACAAGCTCAAGCAAAATTTAGTCTCAATATTAGATAAATTAGTATTTAAACTTCATTATTCAGAAGAAATCCTGACCTCAGACATTCAAATGTGCTCTGCTATTAATAGCCACAACACAACAAACTTCAGTATTTTCAACACAAGCATATCTGACAAAGTAACCAACTAGTAACTAAATAACTGTTTGAGGGAACATTTATCATGGGCAGAAGTCCGCTACAGTCACACAAATATCCATCTCAATGACAGAGCTCTCCAAACTGCCTTTCTATAGTAATCTGAAGAGAGAAATTACTATTATGCCTGCATACACTGCAATGTTATTCTTGGTTTTTACTTTCATTAATCAGAAATCATTCTAGATTGAGAATCCTAAATTCTCAAATTCTAAATAAAGTGTTAAGGCTTGCAAAGCCTAACTTTCAACTGTGCAATCATTATGCTTTACAAGTAACCACAAAATTAGACAAAGTAGACGATCACAGTCTGAAGGGCAAGTAACAAATACAGCAGGAAAAATACTAGTTTGTAAAAAAAATTATTTTTAAAAAAATATATGGTAATATTTCCATAACTGCTACTTTTAATTGCAATTTCATTCCTGTTGAGGGGTCTAGTCAGCCGCCTCCCACACAGTGAAGTGTAGGAGGTCTGCAATTAACACTCACCGGAGAGAAAGATGCTTAGAAATTAGACTCGATAAACTACTGATTATGTCATTGGTTTAAGATCAATTTTATCACCAGAAGACTAATTTCAGATTAAAAACAAATGCAAACCACAGCAATTTTCAGTCTGCTTCATGACACGTTTCCAATGCTACCTCTCCTCGTCTGGCACAGTGAAGTGACACAAGCCCCCCTCGTGCAAGCACAGGCACAGAACAGGATGAACAAGCACAGCAGTAGCACAGACGTGCTTTTAGTGGTACTGCTTATTTCAGTTTAGCAAATTAAAATAAATTGTACCAATATGAAGCAACTTATTTTGTTGCATGATACTCTATTCCATGGCTTTTGATGTTTCAACTTTCCTAATAACAGAAACATCATCATCTGCATTAATATACAATTTAAATCATAACATGACCAGCATAATTCGTGGTTCTATCATAATTAATTTTCTGGTTTGAATTCCCAGTGCATAGGATGAATTTTGTATCTAAATGCTACAGATTAATACCAGATCCTGCACAAAACAATCTCTTTAGGAAGGATGAGGACATGAAAGTTCTTGCTTCTTCTTCCCCAAGAATCAGCTGGGAACTTCAGGGCAGAGATTAGAAGGGGAGACATTCAAATTAGGGAGTAAACCTGACCGTCAATAGATGTTTGGAGTAAAACAAACAGCTCCAAAGTAACAAGAGCTTTAGTTCACTAGAGTCTAGATACCTCTTAAAAGCAGGATAATGAATTACACTGGCAAGAGTTTATTAAAAAGCAACTGATCTTGTTTTCTGAAAATTTTGTACACCAACCGTTTCTTGTTCCTGCTGCAGTAAACTGTTATCAATAAAATTATGTAAAAGTATACAATATTTTTTTCTTTTAGCATAAGTGCAAATTCTCCCATACAGTTAATCTAATGCTACCCTAACTAGCAAAATCATCTAGACTGAGCTAGAACAGGAAATAACAGCTTATGATAATATTGTTAATATTACTATTATAAATATTATATTAATATTGTTATATTAGTAAATGTAACAATATTTTCCTTTTACTTAAATTTTAAAACCCAGATTGCTTGCTAAAATTATGTTTGCTCAATACATAACAGTTAAACTAACACAAATGGTGTAGTTACAGAAACCAAGAAAAATAATCATGAATTTAAATAAAATTACAACTACAGAAAGATCTGAACTTCATGAGGTCAGAACTGGGAAACTGCAGTGTTTTGCATGTATTCAGACTGCCTGTGAATTTAAAGTCTATGAAAGGCTAAGTGACAAAAAGGCCCGTTATCTACATTTTAAGCAGTCTGACAAATGAAAGCAAGGATTCTTATTTATGTGTGTACAGTATCACGTGATCGCAAGTAGGTCCATACACCAGTTTAGGCAAAGCAGTACCTCTGTTCAATAATTAACTGGTAGTGTAGCAGTGTCTATCAAAGTGCACAGTACTTCCATGTAGCCTGTGGACTGAAGGAATTGATCACAGGACTTTTGTGTTGCCTTTACAAAATTGCAAGTTGTTCATTTTGAGCAATGATTTTGAGAAGGAATCTATGTGTTAATACTGTGAGTTGCCATTTATGCTTCTGCACTTCAGTGCACCTCATCCCCCCCCCTCGGAAAAACAGCAGGTTAGTACCTTTTGAATAAGGAAGTCATTAAAATGCATCATTTTCAACAACATAAAATTATATTTTCAATTGACTCAACTGATAGCCCCCATAAGAAGTCAAAACTTCCAAAGCCACAGATTGCATCTTTGGGTCTAAAACAGTACAGCTCTTTTACAGAAGGGTCAGTGATCATAGGCTGTTTCAGGCTAAATACTTCCGTCACCTCCATAACTTCTGAAACTATCTACAGTTATCTATTTCAATGATTACAAAGACAGCAGGGTCCAACTTAAGTGCACTTAGCAAATCCCATAGTGTTGTCAAAAATCAAGAACACCAGATCTGTCCAGACTGTGTCAATAAAATCTAAACAGCAGAAATATCATAAAAGGACATAGATTTAAAATAGTTCTTTCAGATTTAAAAAAGCAGATAATTACAGAATAGTCTTGATTTTACACCAGAATTCTCAAATTATAATGTATAGAGTCACAATGCATATGCTAAACAATGCAATATATTAAATTACACTTAGGCAGGCAGATGTTCCTGCATAATGCAAATTAACTTTTCTCAATAATTTCAAGCATCAACAGGAATGACAAAGGAAAGCTTTGGGCACCTCTCCTTTATATGTTAGCTTGCCATTGTTTAAACAGGTTCATTAGAAAAGGAAAAGTAGTGATAGAGTGGATTCTATTCATTCTCCTGAAGCATGCAAGCATTTGGTGTAATTACATGTGCTTAAGTAACATATCTTGAGAACCTGTGCTATTTCAAAAGCAAAAAGATGCCTTCTAAAGCAGAGAACACAACAAAAAGGATTCAACAGTGTAAAGTAACTCCAGAGGTTTCAAACCTGAACTTAAAAGCTACATTTTTCTTTTTCTTCTAAGAAGAATATGAGAAGGATATGAGACAAATGAGTTTCACCAGAGTTAGAAGCCTGAGATGAACCCAAAAGACACATGAACTTCAGTTACAGAGTCCTAGAGATACTACTGACAGAGGCAGCTAGCTCCAAAACTTTCTACAAAATCTCTGAATTAAAGATATCAAACTACTTAGATTAGTCTCTCAGCCCACAAAGCTTATACTGCTTAAGTGGATGCTGGGCTGCATACGTCTGAAAACTAACATTTGGACAAAAAGTTAGTACGAAAGCTCAAGACAGAGTTCTATTGCACAGAGGAAAACTGTAATACATGAAAACTGGGAACAAAAAACAGGTCTGTCCGGAAGGCAAAAAACCCACAAGACAAAAAGGTAGCTGGCAAATCCGTTCCGTGACAGCTTATAACTCTTAAAATTATGTAGGTTCAAAAAAATCTCCACTAAGCTTTAAATACAGTATAAACTGTATCCTGCAGCATAGGTTGCAAGTGCTTCTATCTTCCCATTCTGGACTCAAGTAGTAGTATCAGATAATTTTGTCAGGGAATGGTTTTCCCTGACACAAAGTGCGTGGACATGTCAACGTCCACATGACTCGATGATCTTAGAGGTCTTTTCCAACCTTAATGATTCTAAATATTTTTGAGGCATAAATAAAGGTGGCTATAAATGAAACATATTATTTCTTTAATTCGACTCAGCTGCGGCCAAGACCACGCTCAACAAGTAAACAGGTACAAGTGTCCTCATAGATGCCGGGTTTAGAGCCAGCTCACTCAGAGTCCAAGCCAGTCCCATGACAGAAGCAGGCCACAAAATAAATACCTGTCAGCATTACCAACTACATATTATATGATCCAGAAAACATATCAGAAAAAGCCAGAAGTTGAATTCCTAGTAACTGAAACCAGTTTTAATAAACAAGAAACAAGACGGTAATTGGAAGTTGTTTGTTTCTTTTATGATCTTGTTCTACGAGTGGGCAAATATACATCTCCCCAAAACACTTCTCTTAGTGGCACAAGACATGAGATAAAAGGATTTTTACAGAAGTAATTTTCCCAGGAATCTGCTGTTCAACTGCTATGCAATGTAACAAAGGCAAACGAAGACTGTCACATGGTTTCACTCGAGAAATTAAGAAATGTTTTTAAAAGCTTAAGTGGTGGCTCATTAGAAATTCTTGTAGCCCTTATTTTGACAAATTAGTTAAAGAGATTAATAGATTTTTTTTTTGAGAGAGAGAGAAAGAATAATTACAATCACCTATTTTAATCTACACAATATTGATCCAAGAATCCTACCCACCCTTTGCTACATCAGGTTAAATAGCTATGCTACAACTCAATGAAGCGATCACCTTATACTTTCAGTGGGAGCATGTGTCGGCAGACACCAAGAGAGCCGTATACACTAAACAAAATGCTTCACTGACCTATTGAGCACTGCAGCTATACTATCAGCTTAATGCAAATCAGCTTAATGCAAAGTTGGTTTTTTTTTTTTCCCCCTAAACACAACTAAGTTATAGTTTGAGTGCCATAATTACATACTTTCAGGTCATGTTGTCCTCCCTTACTATTGATCACATTTACCAAAAAATTCCCCAGCAGAGTATGATAATTTATTTTTTTTCCTCCTCTTACTTTACTGAACAATTTTCTCATTTAAAAAAAAAAAAAGGCTTGTGAGAGAATTCTTTCTTGGAAGCCAATTACAAATGGTATGATACTCACCCACGTAAGAGACTTATTTATGAAAAAGGCATATCGACACCTAACATACACTGGATGAAAACAACCCACTTTTAGGGTCTGCAAACCACTATGTAAACCCTTCCCCAAATCTCTTAATTGCCTCTATCCAAGTGATTCACTTAAACCACAGTAGCCAGTAAACTGCTACAAAGTGAGAGGCAGCACAGAGTTCCAGAATTGGCTCTATGCTAACTCTGTGAGGGTGAACCAAGTCTATATAAGTTTTAGAGGATTTTTCAGACATATTTTCGAGTAACATTTTGTAGCAAGCAAAAGACAAAATTTCCACTGCAAAGAGAAGCAAAGGTAAAGGAATGCTGACTGCCTCGCAAAATGCTACTAAGTTTTAAAGCTGAAGCCACAAGATCAATGATCATCTAGATTTAGTATGTATTAGTATGTTAGTAAACAACTTCATACATTATTTTTACAAGTTTTAACAATCCAAAATATTTTCAAAAGAAATACTGCTTTTTATATTCCGCACTCTCAGATCCTCCTTAAAGTGTGTTAGAAAAAGTGCTAATGCAGCTCAAACCCAGTGGAAGACGATGAATATGCAGATGGATGGACCCCAGGAAGAGTGGTAGGTTTGCGAGTGCGCAGGGAAAAAAAATGTATCCCCTCTTTCTGTGTGATTGAATACATGCACGTTTTAACCCTACAACTACAAACCTAACTGGTTGTATACTGAATCTCTTTACCTGACGCTGTTGTAGCTACTCTTCCATCAGTTACTGCTTTGGAAGAAAGATATGTAATCATCTGAATATCTTCCTTGTCTTTACTGGGATATTCATTACGGAAAGTGGATTCTGTGGATAATGGTGCTGTAACTTCCGAACTACGGCTTAAATCAAGGGGGAGACACGGTCCACGCTTCTCAAGTGACATATGAGCAACATCAGGTACTACATAAAAGAAAGAATGTAATATTAAAAAAGATACACAGGTCCAACAAACAACAGTTTGGATTGCAGCGTTACATAACATAGGAACAGCATACAGCTTTAGCTACAGTAAGTCAAAATATCCCATTAGATGAAAACCGTGAAAGGTCTAATTTTTATGATTCAATTTCTCTTGGGCAGTTCTTTATTAGATTAAGATACATTACCCTCCAATTTTGATGACTGTTGGTTTTGACCACTGATGGAGAACACTTTTCCATCAGTAACTGAAGAGGGAGAAGAAACTTTTTCTACAGAATCATCAGGCAAGGAGCAAGTGGCTAAACGCTGTGATCTTCTTCTCCGTTGGCTATGTTTGTAGGATCTAGGGGAATTCACTGGCTGTGATGGACCTAAAAAGAGATCTTTCAATGTTCATGAAGCAGAGAGATATACCATAATCTTACCGCAGTATTTGAGATCTAAAGATGGGGAGTGCTTTAAACAGCTCTTATTTGCAAAGCTGGTAATCACAGCAGAACTGTAAAAGTAATTAAAAACTGTGACTACCAGGAGCAAAAAAAGTTATGCTCAAGATATGATTCTGCTTTTTGCTTATTATACATTATTAGGGCACATACTTCCCCACTGATAAAGGCTGTTGTTTCAGGCAAACAGTGTATTTACAATAAGCAACCCCCCCATATAACCCACGAGAGTAGGCTACTTATAATGGAAGGGGGCAGTAGGATTTAGCAGTAAACAGAACAAATGATCACAGTTAAAGATCTAAAGTCATGGATAGTGGTAACACACAACTTGGAAAAAAAAAATCAAATGCAGTGGTTAATTTTATATCCCACCTCCCATCTTCTCCTAACCTGATATCAATACCCCAACTATATTTCAAATGCACACTGCCAATGCATGGCACAGAAAGAAGGCTCAAGAACCTCATACTTAAAAAAAAAAAGAGGGGGGGGGGGAATTGATATAGGTTAATATAGGCCTGATTCATTAAAAACAAAAAACCCACACTCCCCTACACCTCTCCAATTTTCCCCAGTTTCAAACTTTTGCCTTAGAAAAACATTTAAGTCATTATTACACTGTAAATCACTGTTCTCTCCTTTTCTTAAGCAATTTTTAGAGTCAAAGATGTACAGATTTAAAAATAAAGACACAGCAAAATTAAATTTCCATTAGAGGTGGTAAAGACTCAGAAACCAAAGATTAAAAGACAGCACTAACAAGATCTAAGCTATTAAGTAACCTATTCTTAAATTACCCAATTTTTAAAATATTGCTACAGAGAAGTCTAACTTAATCCAAAATACATGCTCAAGGAAAACTACTTACCATTATTTTAGGGGTGGGGAGGGAAGGCATATTACAATATAGATGACCACCAATATTTTGTGGGGACAAAATACAACTTATACCAATGTGTCCTGAATAAATAAAGATGGCTGAATTTGCACCCCTCCCTCTCCCATTCACTTAAAATTATCTGTGAGAAAAGATTAAAAGAAACTTATCTCCTAAGGGAAAATATCAAATCAAGGTTAAGGGGAACACACAATGCAGGTATAGTCTTCCAACCTCAATCACTATTCTAAAAGTGAAACAAAAATGTAGCTTTTGACCTACTGGAACCCACATTTATTTTAACTGTTGGCCTCACCATTTACTGTTCTTCAGGCAACAAAGAGCCTGACTCTAAGCAACACTAAAAACCTAATACAATTTCAAAAATTATAGAAATATTTTAATTCACAAAAAATAGCATATTCAAGGATGCAGCATAAACCTTTCCCTGTTCTTCTGATAACCATTATTTTGGTACTTCGCAAATCAGTTACATACATTAAGAACACCTATGGTATTATTCTGAGACAAAGAAACCCGATTTTTTATTTTTCCCCATCACAGATCTTGAACCCATCTTCTCTTTCACATCATATTTGGAGGAACTATCACATAAGCTGAAGAATGCCACAGCCAACAGGTACAGCACATCAGCCTGCTGAAGGCGGAATTTCCCAGAGAAGGAAAGGTCCACAACCAAGGTGTACGTCTTTTCTTTTTAATGAATCAGGCCCCTTCAGAAGAGAGGTTTGATTTTTCCTGTATCACTGTTAATACTAATGTGGAGATTTAAGCTAGAGGGAAAGCCAAACATTAAAAGCCATGACTCTATAAATATAAACGTATTATTTAAATGTATTATTTCCAGTAGAGTAATTCATATGCCTTATTATGTGACTTGACTTTTAAAATACTGAGCTACCCCTAATTCTCCCACTTGGACCTTTTATTTAAAGCAGATTCATTTTTAAAAGCAATAGCCATTTACAACCAAAAAAGATTTCTGTATATCTCTTATAAGTAATTACGGTATTTTTTTTAAAATGTCTGTGCTCACTAGTTTTATTTATCACAGAAGAAGGAAGCTGAGAGACCAGCGTCAAATCCTCGACTTGTATTAATTCTGGGGAAAGTGGTGATTTAGGGGGCTTTATACACCCAGAAGAATCTCCAGATTCTTGTTTGCATTTCTTGCTGCGAGCCTTTCCTGAAGACAAAGTTGAGGATAACAGTGCAGGTTTCTGAATGTTGGCAGAACTGCTAATATCAGCTTCATTTTTTTTCTGACTTTGTGGTTTAGGTGAAATCTCCTGAATAAATAATAAAAAATTGATACTTTTATTTCAGTTTCTTCGCTGTAGTTCTTGTATTCTATTTTGATCTTTTTAAAAGCAACTTTAGTATTCAAAACACATTTTAAAGCAACATTATTTTCAGTACAAATGAAAACTATTTAAAATGCACCACATTAAACTTTTTTTTTTAAAGGAGCACTATCAATTATTTTCAGTATTCAGAACACCCTCATTTCTTACTATTTGAAATACTTGCAAAAAGCCTGAAAACAAAACATTTTTCTTCTATTCCCATTTTAAATATTCACCGAAGTCTTTTTAGTTTTTGTCTCTTTCATCTTCAGTAGACCAGGACTATCAGTGGTGTCTCAAAGTATAACTTGGAGAACACTTGTTACAAGCTAGAATATATACACTGATCTACAATCACAGAATCACAGACTATCTCAAGTTGGAAGGGACCCATCAGGATCATCAAGTCCAACTCCCTGATCATCGCAGGACTACCTAAAACTAAACCATATGACTGAGAGCGTCATCCAGATGCTCCTTGAACTCTGACAGGCTTTTGCATTGCTATGAGCAAACAATCCTTGTTCAGAGGATTGCAGTGCTAAAAAAAGTTGCCAAGATTTTCCATTCACAGTCATTTCCTGGACCACAGCAAAAAAAAATTTAAAAAGCTCCTCAGGAAAACTTCGTTTAATACAAATTTCATTTTCAGAGAAGAACCTGAAAAAGTTGATACTGCTCCTTTAAGGAATATCTGAAAACAGTAAAAAGTTTCCAAATACTGAACACACTCTCACACAACCCCTTTCAGTGCTGGGAGTCTGGATTTCACCACATTATATGTTTGTGCAAACACATGAAGAAATCACAACTTCTAGCACCACAGGGTTAAACAGATTGCTAACTGTTGGGGAAAAATGAGCAGATAAAGAGTTAAAACAGTTTTTGAAGAAAAAAAAAGAAAAATCAACACATATAATGCAGCTTTCCAATTTCATCAATTTTCATCCTTCTTAACGCACATACTGAAGTATTATTTTTAGACAATTAGCATGCATTGACAGACATTAGCATTTTAGATTTTTAACTGGAAGTTCTTCCTACTTTACTGAATAAACTGTGCATGTGTTACAACTTGCCCAATAATGGCAAACTACAATATCTGAACATAATTTCTTAAACCTGTCCCCTTTCTTGTCCCAGTTACATCACACAGCATAGTACCATCTAATAAAACCATAACTAACAAAGTAGAAAGATATTTCTAGAATGTGTGCACCACTTTATCCAAACTAAAAACATCACATCTCTGATGATTTGAGGGTATTATTGGGTTTTGCTATAAATCGCAATTTTATTTTCCACTGGAACTTTCCATGTACCAATGGAAAAAAAAAAAAAAGGCAGAACAAAAAACCACAAGTGCACATTCTATGTTTGTAAAAGGGCACCCCTGAATGCTACATGAATAACTTGCTGGAATTATCATGTAAAGATCCGGTGCAAAACATCCCATTCAGCAGACATCAGTTCTACCTTGAATAACTCAATTACACATGTACTAAATGCAGTTTATTCATTTAAATAAAATATTCCATGAACTGTAGAGTATACCTATGCTGGTTATGAGAGGTATTACCAGAAATTAATTAGAGTCGTAACTTGTAAATAAACAATTTTATTGTTCATCTTCACAGATGTGAAAGACATTACTACAGCATCCATTACTTTCAAATTACAAAGTTATTTAAACAAGATTTAAAAAGTTAAATTAATATTTTGATAAGGTGCTTAACCTCTTAACAGGACAAATTAACATTAAAAACCTTAATGAATTAATGTTATTCATCTAATCAGGTCTTGGTCAAAAGGAAATATAACATGACATACCCTAATACAGTTAAATAAACTAATTGTATCTGCAACTAATTGTCTGAGGTTTTGGGTTTAAGACAACTGTAAACTAAAAATATATAAATATAAATAAAATAAACTTCCATCAACAAAGTCAGTTTTCGGCTATTGGCCTGAATACTTCTACCATGTTCTGCATTACATTATTACAAAAACCCTACAAGATATTTTACCCATTCAATTTTATAGCAGTAGCAGACAAAACCTCTAAGGAATGTCAGCTTTGCTATTGGAAAACCTTTTGGGGAGGTTTATAACTCGGCCATTTTAATTTGAATTTGGGCAGGAACTTAGTGAAAAAAGCTTTAGGCTCAAAAATTTTCCTCCCCACAGTTAATCATTTAAATGTTTGTGAGGTTTCTGTTTTCAGTTAGAAGCGAAGGAATAAGACAATTTGGGATTTCAGATGCCTCTTTAAAGGAGCTTAACTAGTATTTCCAAAAATGAGGTTTTTCAGACCATTAGCATGTAAACAATGACAGAGACATCTTTTTTTGTATCTAATCAATAAAACAGAAACAGCCAAGTTACTAAATCTAAGAAGTAACAAAAAGTTTTTAGTAAATATGCACTGCAGTTTATACTGTTGCATACACAGTCTATGTAAACCACAAAGTCCCATTCACCGTAATGGGATTCTGCATGGTAAGATTTACATTGTAATGATTCTTCCAAAAACAACATGCTGTAAGCCATTTCACAGTTTTTTGCACATTGAAAATATCACACACAGTAGCAATAAAATCATAGCATCTTTAATATGCAAAAATTTGAGAAATGGAATGTCATGTCAATACATTGTAAACCTTTATGCAAAATATCGGTCAATGCATTGACACCGTAGTGGCTCAGTTAGCCGTTACAGTGACAGCATTAAAAACAGAAAATCATGTTCCATTGACAAGACTCGCATCCAACGCAGCGTCAATGGAAAAACCACAGCAATGCAATTATATATCAGCTCTAAAGAACCAGTACAACCAAAATATCAAATAAAGTTTGGGGAAAGGACTGTTCATAGAGTGTGCTGGGGCTTAAGAACAGAAGTGCTCTTTTAAGAATTGCGGGCAGCAAGGCTATTTTATTCAAATGCTGCTGTTAAAGAAGAATGAAAATGAATACAAAAAAGCTGTATTAAAACTACATTAAGGCTCTGATTTAAATCATTGGGAAACAAAGATGTCCTGAATCAAGACTACTGTTCATCCTTAGCTTGTTTTACCATGCTTAGGCATTCAGCCCTTTTAATATGCAAGATAATGCACAGCTCGGAGTCAAGCAATGCCTGAACACAATGGAATAAGCCAAAGATAAAATGGCAGCCTTCAGGTCCTGCAAATATGCAGGTTTAACAATCAGACCCTTAACATTATTTAAAAGTTTCTTTTTTGTATTTATTAAAATACACACCCTTGCAAAATGTATGGCTCATTGAGCAGTTCATAAAACACATACAAGCCTACAACACCAAATTCTTACAATATAAAAGAAACTTCTTTTAAAAGAAGTTCTACTTGATGTCAAAAACCCTGTTTCAAACACAAATCAAATTTGTGCAAGGGCCTTTTCCTAAGCCAGTCATGGTCATGGTTCCAGCTATAAAACTGGGACCTCAGGACACTGGTCTCCTCACATTTGTTGCATGGAGACTTCATTTTTCCTTGTTTTCTGTTAGTTTTCTAACACAAAAGCTCACTACTGAAATTCAAGTCAACACTGTGTTTAGAGACAATTAAATTCCATACTTCTGGCTCAGCCAGAAATGTAAACATAAGATCAATTTTCCGTTCCCTATTATATCTGAAGGGGCAAATTTTAATGCTGTAGGTACTACATTTCCATGGCACACTCCAGTGGGAACCTTGCAAAAGAATCAAACTCTACCATTTCATACCTGCTCCAGGACTGGAGCTGTTTCTTTGTTGCCTTCCTTTTTTTCAGCACCATCCGCAACAACAGCTTTGGATGCCAACAAACCTTAGGAGAAAAATTGCAGAGATTTTTAGTTAGAAGCAGCTTGAAACAAGAATTTGGGGAAAACAAAGCAAAACAGTGAGACAAGAAATAGGAACTGCTTATATCTACAACAATTCTCTCTGAAACAGCTCCACGCAAAGCTGAACACTTTAAATTGAAAGAAACAAAAAGTTAAAGGACGTTCTCCTTCACAAGAGGTACTTCTCTGGCATTTCCACTAACCAGATAAAAATCAAATTATTAATTGTAAAATAACGCGCTTGGGCTTTAAAACCAAGCCTATGATACTTAAGTAAATTTTGAGAGATCAAAATTATTTACAAACCTTTTCTATCTCTCCCCTTTCCAGTCTTTAAGAAATTCCCATCAGAATTTGTATTACTACTACTTAACTCTAACACACGCAAACCTTTCTTAGACAGAATAGAAAAAGGGATTTAATTTCCAAATGAATATTCTCAGCAGTGGAGCTCCCAAATTACCTCAATAACAAGACCATATTGGGAGTAAATACATCAGAATATGTCACTTCATTCATGAACTAATATACAATGTCACTACTATAAAAAAATCTGTAAAAGACAAGGCAACATAAATATGAGGAAGCTTTTTGTTGGCTAAGCATATAGCAATAGCTTCAGTTCCGCTTCACACAATAACTTCAATTACCCAAGTATGCAGAGAAAGAGAAAGTTCTATGCCATAAGACAAAGCAGAACTGATAAAACCTGAAAACACACAAATCTGAATAAAAGTTACTATTATAATCCCTGGGAATGTCAATATTGGGGGTGGAGAGTTTAAGTCCTCAAAATTAACATGAGCTGACAGATCCACAGGAAATTCCTATTGCGGTCCATGAAAAATCAGATACGCTCAAAATTAATTTACAGTGCACAATGCCCAAGGTATTATAAATTAGTGAAGCCTGGGCTCTCAGGAAGCATTTAGGACATTAAAAAAACCAAACAAAAACATGCACACAAAAAACAGTGTGGTATTTTGCTAGAGCGCTATAACATTTCGGCACTCCACAATAAAGACTAGGTGCTTTTTTTCATTTACTCTTTATATTAGATTAAGTTATGCTTCAGTTTACTGGAAAGTAGTTATGTTTTAAATAACAAGAGGTGCAAACTAACTGATTTTACAGCTAAGCAGGTTAACCGAAAAGCAGAAACTTACTTAGCCCTATTATATTAATACAAATAAAATTATCAGGTAAGATTTTAATTCTGCATTAGGCTTCATAAAAGTTTTAGGTTTCACGGACCTAAATAAACCTTTGTGACTTAAATTACCCTGTTTAAATCAAGTTGCAAAATTAGCAATGTTCTTTATATTGACATCCATGCATCTACAATGAAAAGCATAAAATAATTTTCAAAATTAAGTGAAGTAGAGTTTTAAATACCAAACAACAAGCTACAGTCTATAGGGCAGCTCTTGTGGTTCTACAAACCACAAGTCGCCCAGAGAAGCTGCGGATGCCCCATCATTGGCAATGTTCAAGGTCAGGCTGGACGGGGCCTTGAGCAACTTTATCTAGTTGAAGATGTCCCTGCCCATGGCAAGGGGGGGTTGGACTAGATGACCTTTAAAGGTCCCTTCCGACCCAAACCATTCTATGATTTTTATTTCCAGCTAGATGCTCAGTGCTCAGAAAGCCATGAAACAAACCTAGACTCTGCCAGACCTGTGAATATGTAACTCCTCTTATTTCCTTCTTCTCTACCCCATTAGTATCTTTCTAACCAATTATCATGCCTGTAGAAAGACAAAGCAACTCCACAAGCTACCACAGCAGCAGAACTACAGCTTTGCCCTCCCCTGTCAGTAACAGCACGTAACAAATAAAAAGCATGGGGTGGCATAGTGAACCAGAAAGCGTTTTGTTCTGCAAGCTTGCCGCAGATGTTATCTGTTCTTTTAGGTATCAACAGCGTAGCAGGAGACGTGGAAGCAAACATTCCAACAGAGGCAAAAATTAATTGGAAGAAGACATTAATACATGCTTAGCAGGAGACATCCTTCATCTTCGTGAAATGTAATTTCCCCCAGTGGCGGTAGCCGAAGAAAAAGGACCAAAGGAAGCAACTTCATTTTGTTGAATGGTGAGCAAAGAACACCAGATGCAGCTGTTGCCCTCGTGGCAAACAAGGAGAACCTTCTGCAACAAATACTGAATGCTGAATTGAAATCCAGAAAACAGTTCCCTTCAGACAGCCTCCTACAACCACTTTATTTGCTCTATTTCCTCAAAACAGCCGTAAGACACTTGGTAAATGAACGTTTTCCTCACAGCTACAATGCTTTACGATTCTTTTGTAGCCATTCTGATGGGCACACCAACATGATTCCCAACCTTCCTTCAAATCTAAAAGCTCATGCAGGAGACGTAAATGACAATTTGCAAGCATTTCAAGCATAAGAAATAAGCACGTAGCAAGAGAAAGTTTGATCATCAGCAGTTACATTTTCAAAATACTCCATTATATGCAACAGTAAAAAACCTACTACAGTATGAGTTGCAGAAGTGTGTTAATTTGAGAATAGTTAGACAAAGCACAACAAATTTCATCTTGTAATTAAAGGATTAACTCACTTTCACTGAATGGTGTAACATACTCTCTGCTAGCAGAGTATGCTTTCATGGGGGGGAAGAGAGGGGGCAGGGGAGAGAGAGGAAGTGAGGGAGAGAGAGACTGTTTTTAGAATGATAACAAAGTCAAT
The DNA here is from genome assembly GCF_000690835.1 of Fulmarus glacialis. Classification (NCBI taxonomy): domain Eukaryota; kingdom Metazoa; phylum Chordata; class Aves; order Procellariiformes; family Procellariidae; genus Fulmarus; species Fulmarus glacialis. The sequence continues at coordinate 22,400 of NW_009232623.1, forward strand.
GGCTGCAACATTATGTTTTCCGATTATTCAGTTCAGTCTATATGAGCCCGTCTGACTGCTATTATTCTCACAAAGCTCCTTAGGAAAGGAGAATCTATTCACAAGCACAGAAAAATACAATTTCTAGAGCTACAGGTTTTTCTGCTGGTTTCGGTATCTTCTGCTACTAACTGCTATTGGAAAGAAATAACAGGGCTCTGTAAATATATATCACCAGTATATATCTTCTGCTGCTAATGGCAGCAATTAAATTGGGACTTAACTGAGGGTATATGCAGTATGGGCAAAGGAAAGTAGAAATGAGGCTGATAAATCAGACGTCTGTTAACTAAACTTGATACCAAATAAGAAGCCTTCCAGGAAAGAAAATCCTGCAGGCAGAAGATGGGTTTTTCTAAAGACTGCTTCCTTCGTATCATGTTCCATACTGGCCCATTTCATTTATTTTCTCCTTTACACTGAAGTACTGATTGAGAGACTGAAATGGAACCACACTCGTAAGAAAACTAACTAAACATCCTCAGCTGCTGACCTATGAAAGGCTGCATCAGTCAAAACAAGTCTGAAAAAACCTCATCACACAGTTCAGTAAATCAGGTTATTTTTACCTTATAGAAACAAGTAAGACTTTTTATATGAATGACCACACCCTATCTACTACAAAAAACAAACAAACAAAAAACCCCTCTTATCTGTAGCATAGAAAAGTTGGTCAGACTTCACACAAAATATTTACAAGAAGAATGACTAAAATGCATTTCTATCTTCCCATCTGTCCAAGGGCCCCTCTGTTACGGGAGGGACTTCACAACTTTTTTGAAATGCACCTGATAATTTTCCAGCACAGGTACAAACATATTACCTCATCCTAAATACTGACAGGATCAATGCTGGCAACATAATTCGCTTATTGGGAGGTATGGGGAAGGAGGGATACAAATCAAAATAATTTTTCCACAGTTAAGTAAATTTCTATTACATTTTGGAATAAAATGCCATTTTCAACTTTTAAAGATAAGACCAATTATCTATTATTCCATTTCCTGTTGTATAAAAAGTATTCTATAGCTGTATACTTGTTTTCCATTAATACCTTTGACTAATAAACGTAGGGAATGAATGCCTTAGACACTGAAAAAAACGTTCCAGATCATCATTGCTTCAATTTGTAGCTAGGCTTGTATACTTTTAAATGACATACTGTAAACTCTTTTCACCAACAGTTCTACTTTATGACAAACTATGACAAAACATCTAGTTTTTCCACAGCTAACAAAAGCTTTAATTTACAGTGGTGGTAGGTAACTCATGACCACATTAAGAACACGTACAAACCCCAAATTCACCCGATAATGGAGAAAATTGGGCAGCTGGAGTTAAAACATACTCAAGAAATTCATCAGTTCAGGATGGTTACCTTCCTAGAAAACTAAAAAGACCAAGTCAAGCCTGAGACCATTCTCTGAATTTATGAACAAGGTAGATTTTATTACCATTTATAGATTCCTTTAAAATTCCAAACAAGTAAATGACTGTAGTGAGTATCTGCCTCATGAATATGCTCTTATCAATCTACTTTAGTACCTTATATGTAAGCAAGTATATTTCACTACATTAAAAATGAAAAAAAATCAATAACAAAAAAAGTTTTTTTACCAGTGATCTTGTTAAGACGAGCTCTCTTTGCCTGAAATGAGTTGCCTAGATTACTTTTCCTCTTGTGTGATAACGTGCTCTCTGCCTGCACAAAGGCCATCTTTGGAACATCCACTACAGGAAATCCTACTTTTAAACAGAAGAGAAATCTAATAAACTCACATTTCATAAATACGTAACAACACCCAAAATACTTAAGTATTTCAGAACTGCTATTAGAATACTGCAGTAAAGAAACTTTAAAATTCTATTAAAAATGAAAATGACACATTCTGAAGATTTAGTATTACACATTGAAGTATTAAATGCAGAATACTTCAAAATATGTAATTTTTACTCAATATTATAAGAAAAGCAGTATTAAAAACTATTAAAATGAACAAATTCTTATCAACCCAGAAATAGTTTCAAACATCCCTGAATATGGATATATCATCCATATTGGAATTTTTTTTTTTAGAACAGGATCAGGGCTTATCTCACAGATAATAGAAGATGCAGGAATATGAACCAAAGCGTGCAATGAAGTAATTAAAAAAAAAAAACCTATGTTCTACTCTTCTTAGAGCTAGTTAGAAGTTTTGCACAAGGAGTAAATACTGATCAAACTAGATTTACCTTTATCTGATAAAAATTGTTTCTGAACCAATTAATGTTATGTATCATAAAGTTATCATAACAGCAAATGAGACATCTTCCTCTAGAAATACCAGTTATTACTTAATTGCAAAATTAACAACAGGAATTCTACTTCAACATTACAGAAACACCTATTTTATCTCTTACAGAATTTTTTTTTACCAAATGTGTCACTAGATGTAGGCTCCTCTTCCTTTTTTTGGACTTCCTGCATGATTGTGGAGGTTGAGGTTTCTTCCTTTTTTGAAGGAACTTTTAGCCATTTTCTGTCCTCTTTATCTTTATTGCTGTTTGCGCTGGTTCTAGGTTTACTTCCTGCTTTGTTCTTGGCTGCTGCTGCAGCAGCAGCTTTGACCAAAGCTATCCAATCCTCCAAAAAGGAAAAAAATGGTAAGTAAGTATTAAAAAGTGCCTGAGACTCAAATAGAAAATACTTATAAACCCAGTGAAACTTCATCTAGAAATGTTCAAGAGCAGTTGTATTTATTTTTATGGCTACTACTCAAAGAGTGGTAAAATAAGTTTCCCAAATTGCCTAAATAAACTTGAAGTATTATCAATATGTCACATGGATAAAAAGCAAAAAGAAAAACCTTCAAAAAACCACTGCATATAGAATTCTGGCTGCACACATTCCCTGCTACCTATTTTATGAGTCCTAGCTTTAGAAACCCAGGAGCTCCCAAACCCAGAACACTGACTTTTTTCTTACCCTTCTGGCTGTGAAATACACCAATTCCATTGTTGCTCAAATTTAGCTATTCAAAATTACAATCAACTCGAAGAATGGTCCAGCCAGCTGCATGATTGGGCAGAGTTCTTCCTGAATTAAACTGATAAAGCAGGGACAACTCTTTTCTAATTATATCTGTGTTTCTAGAGTAACTACAGACAGCACTCTTTTTGTATTACATATTACAAGTTTCATTGAATAATTTCAACAAAGTGCTCTATAATATGACTGAATTTCACAATACACATCTAAGGTAATAAAAGTGCCATCTTGGATAATGGCTTATTTGACCATACAGAAACATCCAAGGAGTGAACAGAACATACAGCCCAAATTCCTCTACTTTTTGGCACGTTAACGAAGCCTAGCCACCCTGTGAGTCAACGGAGAGAACTAAATACTTCCAAGGCTGAGCCAAGCTTTTTCTACTAGTTTGGAATGATCAGACTTATGTCTCCTGAGTGTCAGGGATCAATCTGATTACAAAAATTTTAACTTGATCCTTTCAACTAAAGTATTTTTTCAAATATTCTGTAACATCAAGGTACAGAATTTTTTCATGGAGAAGTTATATGTGATATAAAAACCAATAGCAATGGTCATCCTCCACCACTAAGAATTAAGCATCTGAGTGTTTTGAACAATAATTAATTTACTACATGGCAATTTGGCTACAAGAGTATTTGCAGATTTGTACTACCATGTATAAAAAAGGTATGATAAAGACTATTTTTTGTCTAGTTTCACATGAGTGCTTTACAAACAGTAAAACTTCCCTTCCCGCCTCCCGCCCCCCGCCCCCCCCCCCTGTAAACAGATTATATTTTATTCTGGACTGTTTCTTGTTGTTATGTTATCATATGAGTTACCTAAAGTATCTTGATTTTATAAACCTTGTTTCAATGCAACTTTTTCCCACACATTACGTTATACATTCTACTGAGGTTTCTTTGCCTTCTTTGATGAATGAGAAAAGCGAAAGACAAAATACAAAGCATTATTTTCTTTGTATTATGCTTTTCTTTTTCCATAGCTCAATACTTTTAAATCACTGCTTTACATAGGTTATGCTTCTACATTGCACCAAGCTATGTACTTAGAAACACCAACAGTTTTGATTCCTCTAAGATAAAGTGCCTGTGCCCAAACTGTCAATGCAAGACGCATACACTCAGTCTAGCTAGCAGCAGAAAAGTTTGGAAGCGCTTTGGCAACGCTTACACAACAGGCAACTACCAAAGCCATTTGGTGACATGCCAGCCACAAAAAGCGTGTCTAACTGCCAGCTGCATAGTCAATCAAAAACACACATACCTCTTTTTTGGCCAGCCAAAACGAGCACACACATTAGCTCCAGTCCATCCAGAGCCTTGCCCATCCAGCAGGACAAAAAAAGGATTGAGCTATTTGTGCTGGTGAGGAGTTAGGAGACCTGAGAGTAGAAGTCTTACACTGTACCCTGGCCAAGGGATGAAGAGGATCAGTAACATGGCTGGAGCTTGGATCTTATGATAAAAGTGGGATGCAAAGGAAGCGCAGCCTTGAATCAAATCAGCTTCTGAACAGCATTGTAATTTTCAGTCAAGCTAAGCATCCTGGTGCAATATGAAGGGTTTTTTTTGTTTGCATTTTATTTCATTGTTTGGATACTTTCCTTAAGACATGGAGCTTACAAAGGGTAGCAGGACACATAAAACAATGAAGCAAACAAAGGTTAAACATTCAGGAGCCAGAGCAGAGAGACATTAATTATGGAGATAGTTATACCTTTTTTCCTAGATTAACATGTAAATTTAAACTCAGTGAAAAGAACCTTGAGTGGGGGGGTGGACAAGATTGTCTCAAGAGGTCCCTTCCAACCTCAACAATTTTGTGATTCTGAATTGGCCAGAAACGGTGTGGGTCTATTTTTATTTGGCTCTGGAGTAAACACGTAGGCACTAAAGTGACAGAGGAATTCCTGCTTTTTAACCTTGAACTCCTGCTGAGCGACTGCTCAACTGCACAGCTCCTGACATGTGAGAACTATTTAGCATCTAAGATGCTAAGGTGACTATATTTCTTTTGAAGAGCACATGAACTCCTCCTTCAAAAAGATACATTTGTGCCTTTTTCAGAATTTTTAGAAAAATTTAACAAAAAATGGGAAAATAACAGTGGGATCCTAAAGCACAATGAATTCTGAAATCTGTCTCAGGGTTGCTGTAAGATATTTACTCTGTCAACCATAATAGCAGGACACTAACTATCATAGATATGACAGAAACTAGTTGCAAATCTTTACTAGCAGGACTTTTCCCCAGAGCTTTCAGTACACACAAAGCCAAGGGTCCAAATATGAACACATTACAAATTAATGAAGTAAAAGCAAAATCCTCGTAAGAGAAGTTTTCCCTACTTCTCCCTCGTGTCCTGACGTTGTCCCTCAATTGGCTGTGGTTTTGTAACTCTGCACCAGTTACTCTGCACCATCCAGCCTGATTTCCCGTTTCCCACAGTATCTCACCCCAGTGAAAGTTTCTCATTTACACATAAAACTTTAAAAAAGTGTATTTCCTTCTTTATCTTACTAAAATTCATCCTTCAAGTAACCTGAGAAAACTGACAGCAGAGAAGTAATGGGACACTGTAGTTAGAAGACAAAACATTACTTTATCACTACTGAGGAAAACTGTCATTATGCTAATTAGATTCACTAAATCAAAGCACAGGAAATTGCACGATCAATAAATATGTTAGTAGAAATTACCCAACAGCCTTACACATCAATTGGCTAAACACTTGTATTTTAAAATATCCCTTTGCGTAACCTTAAACCGGCACCAGTGGGAAGACAAAACCAAAATCATTTCTAAAATCCAACCCTTGTGCCAATAGCAGAATTCACATACATCGTTCTCCCTTCACCTGCCTACAATCACCACCTTTTTGCTTCTCTACAGTACTAAAGATTCAGCTGTTTTTCCTCTCCTGACACATCACAACTCCCAGCGCCCACACATTCATACATACACACACACAAAACATCATCAATCTATTGACTGGCTGATTCCACATCAAGCCTGGATTCCTTACCCTCACCTTTTCAATTCTAAACAGTCTGCCCCACCTACACCTTGGCTCACATTGTCTCCTGTCACATCTTCTTTTTGACTCTGTCCCAATTGCAAATCCATGCTTTTTCCTCAGCTTCCTCTTCCTGTGTGCCAAGTCCCCTCCCTCTCCTTCAAAACCCTCCTCAAAACTCACTTCTTTTGGTTCGATTTCCGTCACTAATCTCAGCTCCGGCGCTATCTGCTCCCTCTCGCGCGCCTAATTATATCGAAGATAAAACAAAAAACATGAAACAGAAAAAGTAAGTTATCCAGATACTTCATATGTGCTCTCACAAGGGCAGTCTCAATATCCCCATCTTTTTTTATTTTCTCTCTGTACTACGTTAGCCACATTTCTGTGTGATTTCAATTAATTTGCGCTTATCTGCAGAGCAACCTAACCTATAGTCTCGTTGAATTGAACCACACAAGTATTTTCCACTCTTTAAAAATTTTGCCTTTCCACCCGCACAGCTGAGTCTTATTAAAACACACTTCTGCTGCAACTCAAAAATAGTTTGAGAGTTAGTGTTTACAATCTCTTCCTTTAAGACACGCTAAGCTCAAATCAAAGAATTAACTAGCTATATCCCTCTTTCTCCATGTAATTCAAATTCTGCATGCTTAGCACACACCTTCCAAACAGATCTTGCATTTGTTAAATTTGCTAATGCACTAGAACTTGAAGTATCTTAAGCTTACACTCATCTCTTGAGATGTATTTTTGCTTTGGAAACAGACAAAAAACAAGACATAGGTTTAAATTAAGCATGAAGAGTTGGATCTGCCAACTCCACTATTTTTCAAATCAAGTTATACTCTTGGCATTTTTTTGATCTTTACATAATTTTTAGTAAATGACTTATTATAAAATAAATAATGCAAAAAAGCAAAAACATCCCCTTGAGTTCTAGGCTTGGACAAAGCTCAGTTTCAGATAACTGATTTTCAAACCAAGTCTTAGATCACATTTTTATTCTTAAATTCCACAAAAATATTTTGAAAAACAAACATTTTACCATAGCATAATGATGTAGGAGATGTTGCAGAAAAAAAAAGTATCTTTGCCTTTGAAAGCTACAGAACTTCATGCCTATCTCTAATTTTGCAAAATGAAATGCTAAGACTAGTACCAATTAGCATTACAGAAAGCATAATTGGTGTTGTTCTTGCTGCAAGACAACTCAAAAATTCTAAATCCATCTCAGAAAGTGTAAATTTGGCCCCCTTACTCTTTCTCAAGACTTCATTGAAGCCACCTACATTCAGCCCCTGAGATGCATGGGCTAACACCATAACTCCCAACCACTGAGAAAAATTAGAAGTAATAGATGAGCTGGACTGCCACCAAGCATCAAAATGTTTGCTAAGAAATGGATTTTTTTTTTTTTTTAAAGCTGAAAAAAATCTGTGGCCTAAGAGTAGTAACTCAAGACTGTACACAGCGTAGCTCCCTAGAAAAAGCACAGGATAGAGTAAGGGACTTCTTCACATTGTCACAGAAGGGTTATTTCAGTTCAGTCACAATGACATTACCCAAGTTTTTCTTTTTATGAAGTAAAATGAAATACTCTAGCTTCCTAACTTGCTGCCATACTGAAAGTATTGTTTGAAATATTATATGCTGGTTCAATAGAGTTATTGTAAGACTGCAGCAAGAAGCCAGTGTTAGTGTGACTATGGATTTCAATTTAATCTCTTTAAGGAAACATAGTTTAAATAGTGCTGTGTTGCCTGCACAAAGTTCCAATGTTCTTTGCATAGATGATCAACCCTAGTACACAGCTACCTGAAACCTGGAGGCCTTGATGTAGAAATGTTTTCAAGCCAATTCACTTATCCATCTGCCTTTGTCACAAGAGGGATGGTTAGAACAGTAGTTATGAAATACCTGAATTTTGTTTGCCAAGTTAGGAGTATTCTGAAGAAAACTGGGAGCAAATAAGAACAGGTTTTTTCACATTTCTTGTCTCAAATAGTTTCAGTGGAGTTATTTCTCATTAACTATGAGAGTACAGTTACCATGCAAGATAAATGCAACGGCATTTCCACTGAAAGCATTTAACTGTTTTCAATGTTGTTTTTCTTTTGCAAGTAAAGATATGCTTAATGACTAAATCACGTCCTCTACTTCACAGCCTCCCTCAACTTTTACTCAGCATCTCTTCTTTAACAGCAACTGGACATTAGCAGAGATAAATATTTACCTGTCTGAGTCCCCAAAAGTTCTGATACACGGGAGAAAACACCCACAGAACAGTCATGTTAATAAGAACATGTGGGCAAAAAGCTACCACGGTAGCAAACAAAAGAGATGGGGTGGGGAAGAAAAGAATTAAAAAAAAAAAAAAAAAGGGGGTCAGCAGCACAGACTACTGACAAGCTAAAGCTTTTTCCTGAAAGGACACCAGAGGAAAAAGTCTCTGGATGCCCCTGGTTTTGTAAACTCTGCAAGACAAAACTCTGGGAACAGATTAGTCAGCAATGGAGTGTACGGAGGCTAGACATTTCAGACAGAGGCAAGGCTACTTGAGCAGCACACTGTGGTGCATCATCCATAAAACTGGTGAAGCAAGGCAGTGCAGGACCTAGAATAAAGACAGTTATCTAAATCTAGTTGTGCTAGATGACATTTTTACTATGTCAAAATATTTAAAAAAAAAAACCAAAAATCTACACAAAACCTAACAAAGAGATACCTAAAGTATTCTTACCTGCCCTTTTGCATCCTCTGGCATAGATTTGATATGCATCCTCTTAAGACATCGAATAACACCATCATAGAACTGTACTGTGAATGTTCCTAGAAGAGGATTGACGAAATTACTATGAGTAGTTAAGAAACAAACACACCTTTAGCAAAATGTTTTGTAGGCTATATGAAGAAAGTAACCAGGTGTTACCTACAGTCAGTATCGAGAATTTTAAGAAAAATAAATGACAGCCGCAACGAAACCCTGCTTTTATATTGTTGCTCTTTGTCCACTTGGACAATTTCAAGCATTTTTAAGCTACTGTGTCGCTTTTGCTCATAATTCATTGAAAGAATTAAGTAATATTTAAGTTGCGACAATAGGGAAACAATTCAATTCACAATCAAATCCTCATTTGCTTTAAACTACAGTAAAAATTTGAACTTCTGCTTATGTTCATTAGAAATATCACCCCATTGTGAAGTGCTGCAGTTAAGTTGTTTCTTTATTTCCCTGTTTCCATCGTTTTTCTTCAATAAACGGAACTTTAAAGAGACCTACCATTCCTAAAACAATTACAAACATTTAAATGTATTGTTAGCCCAAATCAACAATAGTACAAAATATTTGTAACACTGCACAGGATATTCCTCTCATCACTGAGGAAACATTGAGCATTTTGTCTTCCCAGAGAAATTCCAACTGTCTAGTTTCCCCCAGATAAAAGATGAACCTCTTACTAAATTTAACAGAATAGAAACATTTTCACTTAATACTGAGGCAGTGAGGAAAACTTTATACGCATGTCAATTTTTTAAGCAGACTACAGCTACAGCATAGCATATGCAAACAGTCCTTACCAATGGACCATACATGAATACATACCCTCTTTATTAATTGCTTCAATCTTTGCAGGGTAATATCGACAGTCTGTCCAACGAGCTAGGACTTCTTCTCCAGGTTTAAAATCCTATTTTATACAAATTTAGTCATTAATATTTTAAACATTTAGATTTTTTCCTAAAAAGAATTAAACATTATGTGCTAGAGAGATTTAGTGTAGGAAAACAAGTAAGACAGTTTACAAAAAAGAGTCAAAGACAAAATAAACGTGCCACTTACGACAAATTCTTCATCATCTTTCAGCCCTTCTTTCCTTAATGCTGGTCGCTCCAAAGGTCGCAACCTATTGCTGTCCCAGTAAATCCACTCATCGTAGCGATGACTCCAACGTTCAAAATGGACCAACATCTTCCCCTCTTCATAATCTATCTTCTCAATACGAGATGGATACCTTGAATGATAAACGTAAACTGATAAATCCCAAAGCTCTTTCCTGGGTTTTTATTTTTTTTGCATACAACACTGCTTACATGACCATTCAGAAAGTTATACTAACACTTTGTACTGAGAAATCTCCAAGTCTGAAAAAGATTAAGTTACTAAATTGAAAGTAGGATAACATTTAGTCTAAGAGTTAACTATACACGTCATGATGATATGTCATCAGCTTCATCCTAGTCAGATGATTATACACAAATTTAAACCTCAAGCTTCCAAACCAAGACTGCCTGAAATTGGCATTAAAAGTTTGTGCTTATCAGTTTTAAAACCTGTGTTTGTTTAAAGGAAAGTCCTGTAAAAGTTTTCATTTGCTTGGAGATAGGAAGGATATAAAATAGTTTTAGGAGTACATTCATTACTTTTATCATATGAAATGTTACATCAAACTATACCATTGATTCCAGACAAATACGAGAAACTAATCAAACCCAGAAGTCAACAGAACTTAATCTAAGCTGCTTACTAATTTACAGATCAGCTTCCATGATTTCACTGCCATTAAATTTGATTCATAGCAACTATTTTTTAGCAGTCATCTCTCTGTAACTCCACATGTACTAAAATAAATATGTCAGTCTTAATTAACACGTGGATTTTACTCTCAGCAAACATTGTGTGTGCTCAGCAGAACTAATCAGGACTGCAACCAGATCAAATCTTAGGCATCTAATTTTGGGTGTGGCATAGATGTAGTTTAGGAACCATAAAGTTTGAGATTACATTTGCAGAGAAAAATGGTAAATTCCTCTGACTTCAGCAATTTATTATTCAGTCTTACTATTTCTGTTTCATCGCAGTGATGTATTTCACAAAATTGTAGTAGGGGAGCAAGGCACAAACTGGTTTTGTCACACTACTTCCTCCACCAAAATTATTAGATCCCATTATTTCCACTGTATGAAATGCAGAGAAAATTGGAAAGAGGCAGAACTCGGCTCCTTCCGCCCTTCACAAAAGTATTCAAATGGATTCAAAAGCACAAAGAATCTCCTAAAAAAAGTTAATTAGATCATCACATTTTCTCCAGAGTTTATATTAGGGATGGTCTAAAGTTAAAAAAACATGTATTGAAAAGAAAGACCACAGAAAAAGGACAGCTGTCTTTCACTTCCATTAAGAGGCAACCTGTTTTTCTAACGAAGTGCTACCGTGGAGCAATAGTAAGAGAGCAGAGCTTGAGCAACCAGTTTCCAGTCCTACTGCAAATTCCATCAGCTAGAAACGCAACTGACATACACAGGAACCCTGCCAACGTTTCAATTTCGAATACTTTCTCTCCAAAATACTGATGGTGCTGATAAAGGAGGCTTTAACACTATGTTCTGATTAAAATATAAGTTCTCGGGAAGTACAGGCTTTCATTCTTTCCTGGTGACTAGAACAGGGCATTAAAACAAAAGGTGTCAATCTCAATTTGCTCCTTCATTTCTCCAGTGCTAACTCTTCAGCTGCAGTGATGCACAGAGTTTCCCAACATCTAAGTATCTCAGGAGTTGCTGAGTGAGAAAAACTCTCTCTGATTTTCTAGGTTACTACTGCAACTACTTCAGCCACATTTCACCCTCGCCTCAGAGTACATAGACAGTCCAACTTCTTGTTGCATTTGTCTCATCCATACATTTCAGAAATGCAAAATATTTTCATAGCCATTCTTTAAGTTCCCAACTTCTTCTCACTGAACTTTAAAAAAAAAACAAATAAACAATGTCTTAGTCTCATCTGCCATCCTCCTAACAAAATCTTTTTCAAGATAGAAGAACTCCATGGAACTTCTTTCAGAGCAGCAACAAGATCAATCTCCTTTCCCCTCTCAAGTAGACCAACAACAACGACCTAACAAGAACAGTGAAACTGATGAGATATTGTATCAAAACAGAAAGTAAAACTCGTAGGTCAAAATCTGAATCCCATTATCAGCATTCTGGTTTAACTTTGAACAAAGCTTCAAGAAAACAAAGTCAGCCAAGAGATGGTTTTCCTAAGCCCTGCCACTGATGATGCTTTCTTCTTAAGCCTGCATGCTGCTACGTTCAGGAATTTATTATAAAATTTCTTACTGTTTTTTTCATCTTCCCGAGTGTTCCAATTTCAAACTTCTTACAACTAGACACCAAGTGTCAGAATAAGCAGGAATAGTAGCAAAGCAGAGGAAGAATGAAATTTACTGTTACTACAGCAAATCTATGAGTAACAATGTTACCTAAGAGTTCCAAATAGAAGTAAATGACAACACAGAAAGCATTTAACAGAGGGAAGGAAGGAAAAACACCAAAAAAGCAAAAGGACAGGAAGTGCACTTTGTAGTAATCAAAAACAAGAGCTTGTGCACAAGCATTGAAGCTGCAGTAGTGAAATGAGGACAAGAACGATGGTGCTCTATCTCACTACAGTTGGAAATTTCAGGTTTATCACATGCCAGCCAGGTAGTGATGCAAAACTAGGGTTATTTTACAAAATTCAGGAATCATCAGCCAAAAGACAGAATTCTCCTTTTCCTACGCATCTACAATGCAAACACTCTGTTCCCATTATGGCACTACCCTATAGCGGTTCCCTTGCTACGTTTTTCTTCTTGTTATGGCTGGTAGTTTTCACTGGTCATCATCAGCAAAGTCACCATTCCAAGCACTGTGTGTAGAAGACAACAGAAGGGATAAACTGGCAAAATATAGTACGCTGTCCTGGAAAGAGAAAACTGAGTAAGAGGGGGAAGTAAAATATAGAGTATAGTTTAGATGCAAATATATAAAAATGAAGATAGTTTTAAGGAAAATTCAGCAAGTCAAGAATCAAAGAGGTTAATATATATGGAAAAAAAACAAAAGAGCAAAGCTAGCATCAGTTAATAAAAGAAGATATGCAAAATACTAAGTCTCATTAGGGATCACTCAACAGAGGAAATGCAGCACCAGGTGTTTATTGGTTAATTTCTCTTTGATAAATACTATTTCTGCTACCAAAATCTTTTTAAAATGTCATTATCAGCTCTGAATCAAAGTCCATGACACTGGTTTTGCATAGTTAAATCTTATAATAATCACATCATCAAATAATGGCTTCATTCCAATAATTTATATTTCTTCAATGTATGTTAAGACGGTGGTTGCAAGATGAATAGAGCCAAAACCTGCATTCAACTCCAATCCTCAGAGATGGAAGATTTAGCAAACCCCTGAACCACCCAAGCTATATATGAATGGTTATTAGGCAGCTCAAAAATAACTTTGTATGGATTTAACAACAAGATATTACCCTCAATCTACTAAATTTAGCCACACAATGTGCCACAAGTATGTATAAACAGTAATATTTCACAATACTGATCCCACAGTGGCAAAGAGCAGAGCATATGTATTGCAGAATTTACTATTGCAAATTTTACACTGCACAGAAACACTTTTCTGGTGTTATAGTTTTTGTACTTCTACTGAAAATAATCAATTTCATAAATTGCAAAATTATACAAATATTTCAAAGGCAAATATGCATTTCCTGCTAACAAAAGATAAAATGGCAATGTTTTTTTTTTTTAATCCGCCTTTTTAAAGAATTCTAGTAACAATGCATACAGGAAAGTTTTTGCTATGGCTAAAAGCAATGTTTATATTTATTCTATAGAAAGAAGATCAATATGAAGATGGTTGCATCTCATACACATGAGAAATTTTATGCAGAAGTTCCTTCCATGGCAAAGCTACAAGTAGGCGTTATGAAGAAGTACGACAAAGGGGAATACAAACATCACTCTTTACAGTACCAAAGTGTAATGATGTCTAAGGCCCAACAACCTTCCTTCAGGTTAATTCTCCCCGTTCGCCCCCAGCAAGTACTACACGCTAAGGGATCAGAACGAATTTGGTATACAAACAGATATGCCAACATTTGTTCAGCACAAACCAGAAAAATACACTCTAAAAAACTGAGCACAATGTCTTTACTTTTCACAGAAAAAAACCAACAGACCACCACGCTCCAGTTCAATAATGAAAGTGTTCTTTTTGTGGGAAGAAACAATAACCTGGGTTGGGTGTGTTTTTTTAATAGCATGCTGGAAACAGTATTTAATAATCCCAAATAAAGTCTCATCCAAATTTCAGGGGGGGTTGTTCTTGTTTTTTAAAGAGAGAACAGGAAAAGTATTTTTAGCTGATGGTATCTGCCCAGTTTAAATATTGCACACTCTCCATTCTCAGGTTGCAGTGATTCCAGTCTGTAAGAATTACGCAACATTTTTGTAAAGCTGCAAAATTTAATATGGTTTACAAAATTTATACTATGAGGCATTGGTCAGACAACAATAATGCTCCAACGTTCATATAGGAAAAATTAATGGGAAACTTCCAGTTTTCATTTCTTGACAGTGTTAAAAAAAAAATACCCTTTTTCTCCAATGCACTTAACACATATTAATGGCCACACAGACAGTATTTTTCATTTTGACATCATCATCTTCCTTTTGACCCTTCAAAAGTGACCAGCAAGTGGTGAATTGACCTACGAGATGGGACAACAGTTATTTCAAACTGTAAAAATGCATGCAAAAACGTTAGTAAATTTGCCCAAGTTTGCACCTACAAAGTCTAGAAACAGACACATGCTTCCTGCCTTCACAATAATGGTATAAAAAGTCTTTCCTTCTATCTCTTAGAGGATATAAAACCAAATACCCTCCATTCTGACTTCTCCACAAATAGTCTTCTGGTATGTGCAAAATCTGCAAACACTTATTTCTAACTCCCCACCTTTTATTATATATATTATATTATACCAATATAAAGCAGAGTCTTCACAGTCCTTTCAAATACCTCACTGTCAAGTAAACCAGTCAACTGAAATCCAAAGCAAAGACTGTACAAAACAAGATTTCCCAAAGTCTTACAGGGAAAAAGGTTCCTCCATACTGAGTGGGGAAAAAAAAATAAATCCATCCAGATAATCAAATACTCCAAGTCAAAGCACAACAAAGTTGTTCTGATAACTAATCTATTTTACTGAGCTGTTTCCATTCCAGAACTGCAACAAGGGCCATGTATCTGTACTTCCTTCATTACCTAACTTATAGTTTAGATCAAGCAGATTAATAAAGACTACGGTCTCAGAAAAGTAACAGGGTTGTTTTTTTCAAAGCAGTATCTGGCACTTAGGGGACAACCAGTAGAGAGCTAGAGCCACAAAAGACAGAAGAAAACAGAAAAAAAAGGAAGAGATGCATCTTTAAATACATCAGCTTTGCAGAGACTGTGTCTTACTTGTGGGAGCCAACAGCTTAGGAACCAGCCTTACACATGGGCACGTCCTTGCAGATATGTGCAGTTTTACTGCTGTTTCGTTTGTTTTGTCAGTGAGACGCATGGGGTGGGGGGGTGTGCGCATGTATCAGTTTTTATATGAGATTGTTGGAAGGGACCCCAGAAAACCTCTAGTCCACCCTCCCACTGAAAACAGGGTCAGCTACGAATCAGACCAGGTTTTCCAGAGTTTTATCCAGCCCAGTCTTGAAAACCTCCAATGTTGGAGACTCCACAAACTCTTTGGGCAACCTGATCCACCGCTTGACTGTCGCATGAGGAAGAAGATTCTCCTTGTACCCAGCCTGAATCTCTCGTTTCAACTTGTGCCTGTTGTCTCTTGTCCTCCAACCACGCACTACTGTGGAGAGCTTGGCTAAGTCTTCTTGATGACATCCCTGTAGGTATTGGAAGGCTGCTAGTGGGTCTCCTGAAGCATTCTCCAAGCTAAACAAGTCCAGTTTCCCCGCCCTTTCTTCACAGGTCATACACTCCAGGCCCCTGATCATCTCGTATATATT
Organism: Fulmarus glacialis; assembly: GCF_000690835.1. Lineage (NCBI taxonomy): Eukaryota > Metazoa > Chordata > Aves > Procellariiformes > Procellariidae > Fulmarus > Fulmarus glacialis. Next base: position 38,369 of record NW_009232623.1, read on the forward strand.
TAATAATTTTCTATTATCAGTCAATCCCATATCATTTACTATCTGCTGACAGATGATCACATTGATTTTGATTAGAGCTGCATTTCATAGTTTGCTTCAGAGAATTTAAATTTAACAAGTGGTACAAATTCATTATGTAAGACGACCTCCCCTGCAACAGTACGCTGTTGCACTTGATAAAGAAGCAATTGCAGTTACCGCCACGATAAGGAAAAAATAAACATGCTCATTGACAGCCTGTCCTTGCTGATCAGTTTGACCAGGCTTTCTTCTACTCAGTAACTGTACATGCCAAAAGATACAGTGACCAAAACACTGTCTGCAAAAACTTCCTCATTTAAAAATATGGGGGTTTTAAGCAATAAATAGTCAAGGTACAGAATACCCTCTCCAAAGTTTATTAAATTCAAACAGAATACCAGATTCCATGAGATGGATTTCAGCAACTACTACAGAGATGAAAATTTATAACCTGCAGAAGTGCCTCAGAAACCAAAAACATACTTCACTATACTTTTTCCCATCCTCTAGAACCCTTTCTTGATTAACATTTTAACTGGTCATGAACACTGGATCTTTAAATGACAGCAGGCTTTCAGAAAAATGGAGGGAAAAAAAATTAAAACCCTTTCAAAGGCTATTTTTCAGAAAGTGTACTCAATTTGTCACTTGTAGAAAGACTGAGCTAAGCAATACTACTGCTCTTCAGCTTTGGTTTTTTAAAAAATATAAAGAGATTTCATGTAAGTTCAGCAACTTTATTTTCTTTGAAGTATGTATTTCTGCATGCAGATGAGGGGAATGCATACAGCTTATATATAGAAAGAATTTAAAAAACATCCACCACCCCCTTATGCAACAGAAAGCTAAGAAAAAAAGTCACATGGACTATTATCCCAGCCCGTATCACCCTAATAATAACACGACAGTAGGCTTTCTCTAACAAGCTCTTTGGTTACATACCTGAATATTATTTCATTTGAAATAGAGTCCTGTTTTCAGTGCTGCTGCAACTGCAAAATTTTAATATTAACTTTCTGTTCCTGTGTATAGCACCACAAAAGTTCACATGCATATAAACTTGACCTGTTCTACCTGGTAGTCCAGATGATTAATCAACTCCTAGAAAGTTCGGGATAGATTCTATTCTGCCTGAAAATACCAAGCAACTCAGCTGCAGAGCTTGTGACAGGGCCCGTCCCTGACAAGGCCAAACCTAGACTAGTACTCCAGAACTGACATGCGACCCTTCCCCGGGAAAAGGCCGGGCAGATCTGATACAAACCATAGACTGTGTATTCAGTGATCATTTTTGATACAATTAAGCTGAAGCTATTTTTATGTATTAACTTTTGTTATCTAGTTACATTAAGCAATTCTCTCTAGTCACAGAAGATGCTATAAAAAGTTCTATTAAAATTATTTTATTTTTATAGCACTATTCAGACAGTTTCATGATCTTGGCATTCAGTTATAGAATCCGTATGTTGAAAACTCACTCTACAGCAACACACAGGAACAAGGACTGTGCTGTAAACCATATTTTCCTTTAGAGACTGTTTATTAAAACAAGCGCTTCTGCTATAATTAAAATCGAAGCTCTACAGATAAAAAAGTTTAACCCAGCTTTTTATACAGAGCATGTAACTACTGGAGTAAACATGTAAATAATACACAGACTTCTCTATCACATAACTTGGAATTAGCAGGATCAGATATTTACATGAACGTGCTTAATTCTCCAGGAATGCAACAGAAAAGCAGGTACAGGCCTCTATATTTCCCAGCCCTAATTAATCACAGAGCAGCTAAGAAAAAACTCCTGGGTAGAAGCATCAACTTCCTGTGTCATCTACTTTAACAAAACCACAGATTTTTCAAACTGAAATAGCATGGCCAGCATACATCATGAAATTAGCCCTCCTGCATTAATAAAATTGTGACTAACAATTTATTTCAAAACAACTTCTTTCACAATACACACGCTGTGTAGCATGGTCCTTGTGCCCACAAGTTTCCATTTTATACTCTTGACTCTTACTGACAGTATGACTGGGTGGTGCAGAGTCAGTTCTAGGCACTTCATTCCTCCAACTGTTTGATACAAATACAACCGTACTTACCTATTCCATGAACTCCAACTAAGAATGCTTTCTTTTTTTAAAATCAGTTTTGTGATCCTATGAAGTATGATAACTGAATATAAAACAAATCTGCGTGCATGCCTTCAAACTAAAACAAAAGAAGTCTTTAGTTGCAGAAGTTTGCCGCATTAACACACCGATTGTCTTGCACATGACGCTGCATTCCACACTACTCTGGAAATGCTCTTTGCTTACTATGGCTGCACAAGCAGCTAAAAGCAAACAAACAAAAACCCATAGAAAAGCTTAGTTTAGTTTCTGAAGAGAGAATATTTTCCTAAAGGCTAACAGTTTTAGCTGACTTATTATGTGGAAATTGATAAAGTTCCCATGTGAAACAGTCAATTAGTAGGTGCACTAAGTTTTATAATTAGACATCAAAATACACAATATACGCAAAATAATTTTGCTCTTAGCAAATACTGCACAATTCCATACCATTTTTGTAAATAGTCCAGTGCCTCCAAACGAGCACCAATCTCAAATGTGATTCCAGGACGATTTGGAGGCTTTTTACTCATCTTGATATTTTCTTTTTCACTACCTCTGGAGGAAAAAAAAATTCATATTAAAACACAAATGTTGTCTAAAACATGTCACTGACAGCAAATATATTGCAGAGGATGGAAGAAGATGTGAAATTTCTATCCTAACTTTCCTAACTACAGAAGTATAGTCAAGGCCCAAAAAAGGCATTAAAAAAATTCATGTATTTTTATTCAGATTTCTTCCCTTCCCCCAAAAAAACAGTCATCAACCTTAAGACAAAAAAATTAAAAAACCTGGTGCTCATTTCTGAAACTGTACTACACTGTAATTCCTTGACATCCCTTCTGAGCATCATTTTATGAGTTATGTAGAGTCAATGTGTTTTCTCTCCTCTGCCGTGGAAAAGGTCAAAACCAAGAAAAATGTACGTTACCATAAAAATTTAAAGACAAACATGGCCTAAAGGACAAGTAAGATGAAATTAGCAAAAAACAAAAATAAACAAACAAGCCATCTTCAGCCTTTCTACGCACTCTCGAGTCTCATTCACAGAACTAAGTAAGTTTCATTCACAAGTGCCTTTTATTTTTTTTTTTTTTTGATAATTCAGTCACTACTAAAAAATCACTCCTCTGTCCACTACTTCCGCGATAATCGTGACTTTCTGATGCACTACCTTTATCACCCCACAGCACACAGTGGCTCGCCGTTGGGGCTGCAGGCTCCTGCCGCATGCCTACCACAGAGCAAGGGTGCCAGGCTGCAGGGACAGAGCCCCCTCGGTCCGGACCGCCCGGGCAGCGGCAGCCGGAC
>NW_009232624.1:0-31947 GCF_000690835.1 Fulmarus glacialis
AATCCAAACTGTTCTATGATTCTATGATACAATTTTTTTTTTTCCTAATAGTTTTCTTAAAGTTTGGACACAATGTTCTGAAATAAGTTTTACCTGCATTAAGTACAAAGATATTACATCTTCATCCTACTGTATTTTCTACTATATCTAAATCTAAGGGGCTTTTTTCCTATGACATGATATTAAAACTTACTCTTAATCAATTGTGTGCTGTGACCTCTAAGTTCTTTTCCGTCATTTCTTCATGGGATAACCTGTCCATCCTTTCAGGGAAGAAAACTGCTCCTAGATATGTGCTTTCCTCTGCCATTTATCAGTGGTTTACTCTGAACAGCACTGTATCTTTATTTTCCAGTACTTAACATTTGTTACATCTGAAAAATTACTCATTTATTGATTGATCCAGGTCACATGTGAAACTGTTAAATAGTCTAAGCCAAAAAAAAAGAAAGGATATCTGCAGAATCTCTCCGTGAAATTAACTCACATAATGATAATTCCTCACCTAAATTACATTTAGGGATCTGCCAATGTTCTTAAGACGTACATTGACATTTCCACTATCAGTTTAGTTTCTTAATCAAAATGTTGCATGATATTAAATCTGATGCTTTATAGACATCTAATGATAGTTCCTAATAATTTTTATCCTTATTATTCAACTTTGTGAACCAGTTGTTTTTCATAAAATAGTGTTGGTATTAATTAGAATTATAGAATCATTTAGGTTGGAAAAGACCTTTAAGACCTTTAAGATCATCGAGTCCAATTAGGTTGTCTTCCTCTATTCTTTATAAGTTGAATTCTAATATCAACTGTGTCACAATTTTGCCCATTATCAATGCCAGGCTAGAAATCCTAAAAGTTTCAGATGTGTTGAGATTCTAAGGTGATTATTAAATACCATATGGGCAAAGACAGAAGACCTCATAATTCAGGCTTTGGATGCTGATATGAGCTATGAAGTATACTTCTTAGCGCAATCTTGACCCTTTTGTAAACTTCCAGTTGGCTTGGAGGTTGAGCCATGACATCCCGAGAATAATCTTTAAGGAAATCCTCAATTACCAAAATTTTTAGAAGATCTTCAAATTATGATTCTGGCATAATTTAGGAAAGATGAATATTTTTTCCTGTGAGAACTAGAATCCTTTTAATAGGTGATCAGCCATGCCATTGCTTTGCCCAGTAATACCAGGGGAAGGATGATGAACCACCAGTTTTTCAGGGTGACTAGGTGATGAACTCTTCTTCCTAATGTGGCAGGACCCACAAAAGCAATGACAATTCTGCTCACTGACACTCAGAAGATTAGCAATGTACGGAAGTGCGAACTGCCTTCAGTCCCTTTGAATAACAGGTTCACTACCCCATGCCATTGTCTCACATCTGGAAAAGGGCTCACAAAGAACCAAAGTGCATTTTGAGTCCATCTCACGGAAGCACAATATCCAGACCAGAGGGGCTATCTGTTCATGTTTATGAGAAATAGCTTGTTTAGATCCTGGGTGGATAGGGATGGCTATAGGAACTCATTTCAGGAGGCTCTGCATAGTATCATAGTGTTATTAACAGCACATTGTCCTCTATTATTAAAAAGCTCAGGAGCCCACCCTCCAAAATTATCAGCAGGAGTTGCTAGCCCATGCTCTTTGCAGAAAAGCATACCATCTCAGTTACTCTTTCCATGGCTGCTGATGGTCACAGACATTTTAATCTCTCCCCCCCTTGCTTATTTCCTGGCGTCGATGTTTTTCAACACTTGAGTTCTGCCAGGTGGGATGATCTTCAGAGCGGTAGATGGTATTGCAGAAATACAGCTGGTCTTGTTGACAGCCACATTTGCTTTTCCCCTCTTTTTTCTGTGAAAGATTAGTTGTTCTACTTAGTTCCTTATTTTATTTATTTCCTTAGTTTATTTATTTACTTCTGGCTGTGAGTTGTTCTTGAAATTAGACTCATTGTAACGACATAATGTGCAGACTGTCTGCTGACTGTGTCAGATCAAGCTTTATAATATTTTATGTGTATTGAAAGAGCATACACACTGCCAGTAATAAGTATGCACTGCCCTTGGGCCCGGCTCCTGCTATGTATTACAAATCTCAGAAATGTGGTCATTACTTTGTCTTAGCTGCAAAATTACTTTTATTGAATTGCGGTTAAGGTATCCTGTTATTTGCGGTTGTTTTTTTAAAGAGTTTTCCACATTCCTTCCCCTCCCTTTTCTCCTCCATTTGTGGAAACATAATAATGCCGTTTGATCCCTGCAATGCGCTGTGGCTGATTCTTCAACCCAGGTTCACAATCTGTTTGACAACATACAATCTGTGAAAATGAAGGGTAGTACTTGCCCAACTATGTTTTATGATTTTTGCCAGTGTCTGGGTTAATACATTATTCATGAACTAATGTATATTTTTTTCTTATCATGTTTGTAATTTACAGCTTTTCATTTTTTAATGTGAATGAACTATTTGTAGCCCATAGGTGGTTTGCAGTGCATTTGTATGACCATTTTTTGAATCACATATTATGTGATTGACCACACATCATATTGTTGTAGTATTGTTTATACTCCTTTATTGGCTGTTCCTTTGGATTTAAATCAAAACTTCCTAATTCAAAGCTGACTAGTTTCCCCAAAAGAAATATTAACTCAAGTTTTGCAATTTGTGTCTTGCATTCATGACAAAAATGTCAAGAACATGTGGGATCTGAATACTGTTATTTCATCTGGTCACGCCCAGTGTAAACAAGTGTGACATAAGGGGAAAACCAAACCAAACCAAAACAAAACCCCTACAAACCCAGTTGGTAGGCAACAGTTTATGGGAATGTTTTTCAAACTCTTCCCCACACCTAAGTTTCATCCGTGGAGCAGATAGTTGTTTACAGTACCAGAGAAATAGAGTATTGAAAGTAGATATGTAAAGATCCTCTTGTTTATGTATATCTGGTGAAACTCCCTTTTACGTAGATGATAAGCCCCAACCTGTTTCTCGTGCGCTGAGATTTAAGTGATGGAAAAGTCTGTACATATAGTTTAAGTATTAATTTAATCTATAGAAAGAGACATTGATGCAAGCCTTCACTTGAAAAGAAATCCTTTCAGAATGGTAAATCCTATTTTGAGAAATTTCTGGCATTGTGTTTTGGGTATGGCATCTTATTTGAACAATTATTCTAGCTGATTGCTTCATCCGCTATATGGCTGGTTTTAATGGTATCTTTAAAAAGATTGATTCCCATAATAAAACTGAGTTGGAATGCTGAGGTAGTACTCAGTAACTTTTCCAAACCAGGAATTTGTTTCTAAATTTGACCCAAAGGATCTATAGCTTAATTATGATACAAATAATCCATCTTTCAATAGGCAAACTGCTTTTTATTTTTTCTTTGACAAAAAAAAAAAAAAAGGAAAAATAAAGGGAAAAAATCCTGTTGTTAAAATAGAAAAGGTTGAATTTCAAAACACAGTAGAAAGAGTTACAAGGAATCTTGAGAGGACATATCACCCATCTCTTGCTACTGTGACATTAACTGTAATTACCTGAGGTAAGTTTGTCCTTCTTGTTCTTAAAAACGTCTCATGATGGAGATTCCATACCGCTTTGGTGATTCATGAGCTCTACTGCTAGAAGGTTTTTTTAAATGTCTTACCTGAATCTCCCTTACTGCATTTTAAACCCCTTTACTTCTTGTCTTAACCTTATGGACAAGGAAGAGAGACAACACCTTTTGTCTTTGGAGCATCCTCTTGCATATTTGCAGACTGTTTCCATATTTCCTTCCATGATTCCCTTACCTAGGCAATCTTTCCTCTCAGTCTTTCCTTATAGGTTATTATTACTAGATCTCTGACAATTCCTGTTGCTTTCTCTGTGTCTCTCCAATACAGCTACATCTCTTTTAAAGGGTATCCTATACCTGTAATCCATTTTTGTTTAACAGCTTCTGTTATGAACTTTTAAAATTGACATTAATGTCTGTATTTCTTAATGATTGGAGCACAAGGGAGCTGCTATTAATAATATATCAAAGATCATAAATTTTCAGATTACTATAGTAGTAAATAATTATTTTCTATGTCTATGGCACTATTGAATTCATGGGTCTTCAAAGAATTTTCTGGATTATAAACTTGTCGGCGGACCAAAAATCCAAATAAAATCAGAAGAGAGATTTTCACTGAGTTAATGAACAGGACTTTGATTATGATACAATTTATGTCAGGTTTAGACTAGCATGACACTAGTAACATCATGGAAGTCTTTCAGTGGTGTGAAATGAACCTAACCTCTGTTAAGTTTAGGAACATCTCACCTGCTGTCCCACAGCACCCAGCAGTGAAAGATGCTTGTGTCAGGCAGCATAACAGGACAGCCTATATGTAATTTAGCCACTGAGTGGGATGGTGTTGGATTAGCGGCAGAAATTTGTCTTTTTTATGAAGGGAAGAAAAGAATCAAGAAAATTATTTATACAGGTAATCATACAAGTTCTTTCCATTCTCTGCTGCATTTGAAATCTTCATCTCTAGTTCTCTGCTGGTGCGTCTTGGTTTTTTTCCTCCTTATCACCTTGACAGTGGCTTTTGAACAGTCCAGGGTCATAGCCTTGAAATGAAAAGAAGAAGAATAGTTCTGTTTTAGGCCCTCTTGCCATTATAATCTGTACATAGCGCTTTTAATGAGGCATAAACAGTATCTGTAGATTGTAATGGAGGGCTGCTGTGCTGCTGTACTTTGACCTCTTTTTTTAATTTATACCCATGTGACTATGAATTTCAATTTGTTTGCAATTCTGTTCGCCTTCCTGAGTGTTTATGGGCCCTTGCTAGCTATTAAAAGCAAAAAGGGAACGTAAGAGTCAGCCAGTTAAATGCCTCGTGCTTTAGTTAAACAGTATTTGTATTGTACTCAGTAGAACAGATTTCTTGGAGTGAGCCATACTACAGACACTTGATGTAGGTCCCACTTGTCCAACTTACAATATAAAGCTCATGGCCTCTTCAGCTGTGGGAGGAAAAGGCAGAGACTTCCTGGGAGCATTGTTAATAATACCTGTGGAGATCTAGTGAATAAATAGTGTACTGAACAGAGTTTATATGGCATGCCCCATTGTGTTCCACTACTTACTGGCAACAGACTGCTCTTGGTCAGCTCTGTTCTTTGCTGCACTGTGTTTCCCACAGGCTGCTCCCATCCCAGGTTTCCTCTTGTAAATAAATCAAAATGGTATTAATAGTATCTATTTTGTTCATGTTTCAGGTTGCTGAAAGGGGCTTATTCCTAAAGCACATGGTGAGACAAAAAAGAAATCATGCTTTGTCATGACCTTGTCAGATTAGGCACTGTATCTTCATTAGAAATGCACAAGAGGTATTTCTCCACTCTAACATATGACTGCTTTTGAGGGCAGGTTGCTTGGACTTAGGTGTGTTATCCTGGGCTAGCTGTGATTTTCAATAAGATACAGTCAGGCCTGCCATCTGTGCTTTTTCTTCAGCTCTGGCAGTATGAAGTATTACAGCAAAGCATTATGGCTCCAATTCTGTAGAATTATGACAAATTCTAACATGAAATTGAAGGCATTTCTCCCAGAAATAAGGAGTGCTGTATGGCTCCCCATGAGGGTAATTCACTCCTCTCCAGTTGTGGGGTAAGTGGGGATCTAGTGATCCAAGTGGAGGTGACACAAGCCCCTGCAACAGTAGTTACTTAACAAATGCAGTTTTCTTTTCCTTTCTGATCCTGCCTAACTGCCTGGTCAAAAAAAAGGCCATTTTGAATATATTCTTATTTGCTGAATTTCAAAGAAACTTTTACCAACTTCCCCTGATGAGTGCCAACACTGCTCTGGGTAGAGTGGTTGTCATTATGTGGGACCCTGGAGCACACTGGAAATCAGGGACAGAGCCACGGGGTTACTTCAAACCCCTGTACTTCTTGTCTATGTGCTAGTCACTACACTGGATGTCTCTCAGACCCATGAAATGCTATGTGCACAGACTCTCTCACTCGCATCCACACACTGTTCCTACTCCTCCTCCTGTTTTCATACATTTTCCTGGATAATGGATAATCCCCTTCCTGTCACTCCACATCGCCTCTTCAGTTGGAGATAGTATTGCTTAATTGTAAAAAAAAATATCCTCTTCTACAGCATTTGTTTGGAAGGCAAGGTTTCTTCGATCTCCATGGCTCCTTTATCATATGCAGTGGAGTTAAAATGTTCATACTTTTAAAAAGCTTTCTCAGTAGTAATTATTTTACTCTCCTACCAGAGGAACTGCAAATGCCTTTCTCCTCTTAGGCTGTTTGTTACCTACATTAGAACTGACCCAGGGCTCCTGTATTAAAATTACCTGGGCATGATTTGCACATATATTAGCTTTACATATCCAGTATGGAGGAATTGTGTGCATTTCATGGGTTTTTTTGGTTTGGTTTGGGTTGTTGTTTTTTTTTTTAACCACCTTTATTTAGTATGATCTATATATTTTGCATAGATATTACGGATAGGATTTTCTAGGATCCTAATATGGCTTTGTATCCTTACCTGTGGCATAAGAAAGGGAGGTAACGGAGTAGAAAAGAGATGAGGCAGGCAAGACATGAGTGGGTGGGTGGGAATAAAAGGACTACAGAATGGAAAAATGATCTCTGTTTCCAAGAATTAGAGCTACATTTTTACACCTTAAGAGTTACTCCATTTCCAAGACTCTGTGAGCCAAAATATGATTCCTCCATCTCCATTTGAAGGAAACAGAAAAACAAGCAGCATGAAACAAAGCTGAGTGCTTTGCTAATGCATCGGCACCTGGATAGTCTTATGATTATAATGAACTGCATAGTGGGTTAATGAGAGTTAAACCATCATACACTTGATGGTTTAACTCAAATTCTCAAAAGTCCTAATCCAAGTATCCCATTCTTCTTCCCAGTAGTAAATAGGAAAATTCATACAAAGCTGAACTCTTAATCACTGTACAACAACTTTACGTTTCTTTGCTCAGTAAAAGGCTCTTGAAATGGGTGTAAACATAATTTAAGACAATTTTATTGTCTATATATGGTCTGAAAGAGGTATCAAGGGGTGTTAGTATTCATTAATCATTACATTCAGACCTACTAACATGCATGAGAGTAAGACTGAGGTTCCTTTCCAAGGAAATGTATTTTTTCTAGTTTTTTCTACTTTTCTGTAAAGTTTGTGAAAAGGATTTTCTCCCCAGGAGCATTAATACACTCTGCTTCCAGCCAGACCAAGTTTGTTGTTATTTTTCAATTCTTCTGCCTCTTTGTCCTGCTAAAAAACAAGGGTCAGAATACTTCAATAAACAATAGAAGAGGGACAACCCTTTGGGCAAGGAAGACTACCTCAAATGAAAAAGTCTCTGAGAAATATAATTCTGAAACAGCTAGGAAACTGACTGCATTATCTAATAGCTCTTTGCCCTTTTCCCTAATTTGCATGAAGAGAAAGAGAGCAACCAATCTTTGGTCTTTTTTTCTTTCTTTTAACCTTAAAAGACAGTTTATCTGGAACATTAAACCCAGTTTCATTTGTGGTTCTTTTATCTTCTCCAGATGGATTCTGGATGGATACTCCAGATGGATACTGACAGCCTGTAATTTTATGCAGCCAGCGATGGGTAATAAGATTTAGGTGTTTCTTGCATGAAATAGGATATTTGTTAGAACTAAATGGTCCTGGCTGCAGGCAACAACCATGTGAAAGACAGGACAGTCATCTCTGAAACAATGTGTTGGATGAAATAAAACGGAGCTTCAACAGGAGTGAAAACAACCACCATAATTTCTCTGATTTGTCACAAATTTAGTGTTCTATGCATACTCTAGGTGAGCACTACAGAATGTAGCTTTGAGAACGAGAAGCACAAATTTCTATCCATCGACATATCAGTGTTCAGTAGACCTCTGATGGCTTTGGACCACTTTCACCTTCGATACCGCCAAAGTTTTCCCAGGCAGCACTTTCTTGGATATGCAACAAAGCAGCAGTCACCACACAAGGGAAATGCGAGGAAGCTGAGCTAAAAGGCAGCATTTATGATTGGCCAGAGGCCTTAAACAAACTAAAATTTTTGAATTCTGGATTAACCCACGTTTTACCATGATGACAGCCAGCACATAGCTAGCACAAGTGCAAGAAATTCAGTTCCTTGGAAATATGATTTATTGCCTATAAGTTATCTTGGCTTTCAGCCAGGGTGTCAGGGTGTCAGAGCAATTTGTTACACATATTTTTTTTTTTTTTTTTCCCCTGGTGCTTCTCCTCAGCTAGCATGTGGGTGGCAGGAACACTTCGTTCAATACTTCCTTTTTCAGTATTGTACCACCGGGCTTTTTTCATCCACCAATATTTTATCTGTTCCCTTTGTTTGCACTCATCCTTCACAAAAGCTGTTCACTTCATCACAGCCCATGCACCGAGATGTATCCCCTTGATAAATCTGGGGCAGATCTATAAATAATTTCATTAACACCTTGTCATTCTTGAGGAGAATCACAGCAGACCATCCATAGGCCAAGCTGGGAACAGGAGGGCTGATCCCAAACTGCCAGTTGACCTTGGAGTACTTACCGTAGGGCCAGTCCTTCCTCCAGTGGAGTGAGTAGGGGATGGTATAGCCCTACACAATGAGAGTAAGATAAACCCTTGAAGAGATTCTTCCATTTCCCTTATGCTGAATAGTTTATAGTGTCAGTCTACATCAGCTTGAATCATATCACCAACTCAGCGGGTAGCTGTATTTTTATGAATCTCAGTGCTTTGGGATAAGAAGTGGTGTGGACAAATAAGATCGTGATTGGTTGACATGTAAGTTCTCCACTCCAAATAGCTTTCTTGCTGACAACTCGTCATTTGCAAACTGACATTAGGGGTGTAGCATTAGGCAGTGGCATCATCTGGCAGTGAGATTAATCCTAACATTCAGTTAATTGTTATAAACTGCCTTTTCATGCAGGTGCCTGTTCAGTGGATTTGCCCAAACGACATCTTCCCTTTAGCCCTTGGAAAAATAAGGAGGTGTGGCAAGGTAATCATTAAAGAAGAAAGCACAAAGGATCATGTTAATGGTAAAAAGCACCGGTAGTGTTATGATTATTGAAACTTGTAGTTGGGCAAGGAGAAAGAACAGAGGGAGAGAGAAAGGTAGTTTGGAGGAGGCTGAGTTAGTTTGTTCCCTGGCCCCAAAGTAGATTTTGGTTCCTGAGATGAAGTACCATTCACTAGCTAACAAAGGGAATCTTGGCTGATAGTACTTCCTAAGCCATGTGGTAGGTACACATGCTGCTTCTCACTTGGACTGCGTCAGATACCCGCTCTTGGGCTGCTTGCTCTGTAGTAATTTTAGACAGGAATAAGTATACACACATAGACAAATACACACTCATATATGTATAGACTATGTATATATCTTTCTAAGAAATTGATAAAATATCTGAAGGCACAAGGTGTGGGGACTGTATTTGTCTACAAGTGTTTTTTCTCCTGTAATGGTTCTTCTGGGGGGTTCTTTGTTGAACTACAGCAAAACACACAGATGCATATTTCAAGCTGTTTAATTGCCGTGCTAAATGGGAGCCCAGATGCTTAAAGAAGTTGGGGAGGGCTGTAAAAATTGCTGACTGTACTATCCTGCAGTTCTGACCATATTAATTCAAATTGCTTTCATGGCCCTCATCCAAACTCAAATCCCAATTCAGTGATTGATTAGAAGAAAAATTCTGTCATGTGCTTCTTGCCATGGCTGAGCATATAGATGCTCTTTTAAAAAGCAAGCAAGATGGATGTTCATTTGAGATAACCGTCAATTACGTGTCTGAATATTTTAAAAGGGACATTAGGTTTTGGATGTCTAAAGTTTTGGATGCCTGAAGTTTGGATGTCCAGCTTGAAAAGTAATAAAGGGAACTCATTTTCCATAAGGTTCCGAGCCTGCCTTTTGAAAACTAACCTTCTGAAAGTGCCTCACCTGGCTCTTGCAAAGGAAATAAACACAAGTCCCCAGACATTTTTAAAAATTCTGGACACCTCAAGTCTATAATTAGAGGAATGATGAGTTGTTTCAGAAGATCAAGTCACAGGCTCAAAGTTAAAATGAAAGCTTATGACAGATATCACAGATGTAGACACTGAGATCCACATCATGGTCTCTCTACTGGGGCCTGCCACAGCTAGACTTACATAAATATGTTTGCAAGCCCAGTCACAACCTGTCTTTTGTTGCATGGTTTCATGTGCTACACAGATTTACTGTGTTAGTGGTAAAAGTGGCAGTGCTACCTAATAGGGGCCAATGGTTTAAAAAAATCCACCAGCTGACAAACTCTTCAGCTGCTATCTTGTATCTTCCCCCTCCCTGAACAAGCACCTGTGATAAAGCAGATGCCTCACAAGCTGTAAATTAAAGTTTTTGGAAGGACTAAGAGAATAAAACAGTACAGAATTTCTTGAGCAGGGAAGTATTTGTGAAACACTGGCATCTAGGTATTGCACTGTGACATGATAGGAGCCTCTGCTTACCATTTGTAGTAAAAGAGAAATGAACAGTGGAGTGTGAGAATGCCTTGCAGATACATTTTCTTTTTCTAAAATAAGGCCAAAGCTAGGGAGGAGGTTTACTCAGAGTTACAATGTCTTGGACTACATAGAGCTCGTTTGGCTACCTCCCTTCTTTCTATGCTGGATGAGCTGTGGAAATAATGATTTACAAATTAAAATATGCTTTCATTAATAGATTGTCAACAAATGAGCATAGTGGACCAGTGGAGCCACATAGGATGTTATTTCGTCCATGAGGACGAAATACACTTTATAATGAGTTTCATTTACATGTGTTCAGTGGCCGCTGCACAAGTAATTTTTTATCCCTATCTCCAGAAATCATTTTCAAATAACTATCTGTATATATGCAACATTGATGAAAATGGAATAATACGCTGCCAATGCTGGAGAACCTAATAAATTATTCCATCCCCTGGAAGTCATCAACACAGATAAGGAAATTGAAAGGCTGATAGGCCGTTGTGATTATTTTCTTCTTTGTAATTAAATGTCCACCCTACTCAGAGATTCGAGGAAATAAAGGGTTTTATAAGACAGGGTTTTAATTCTTGACAACTAAAGCTATTTTCTAAACCATCCCCGTGCTGTCAGTGGAAAGGAATGTGTTGATGAAACTGGAGGCTTTTGTGCCCCATGCCGTGCTCAGAACTCTGCAGAGCTCCCACTGGTTTGATCAGGTTACCATAAGCAGATACAGGAAACTAAAACGAGATTTTAAAAAGCCTGTAGAGAAATGAAACTCACTATTACATTACATTAAAGCTACAGAAAGTTTATCTTTTTCTCTCACACACCTGCATATACCTGACTTTCCTCTGTTCTACAGCCTTCCTCCTTCAGAAATTCCCTGCATGGAAAAGTACTTGCCCAGCCCACAGATCCTTGGTTATTTTTGTCATTTGGACCCCAGAAGGCATGGAGGAATTTTCAAATCCTGCTGACACTGGAGGTACCTTACCATGGCACAGGATTAGTCTTTTGAGGACAGACATTGTCATTCATTGTATGCTTTACAGTCTGAAACACAAAACGACCCACTTCTCAGCTGGCATTTAAGCATTACTGGAGTAAAAGAGAACAACAACAACAGTAAAATGTTTTAATAAACCAGAACCAGTTACTTTTATTCATTTATTTTCTTGCCATGGCAGTGAATCAAAACTTCCATTATTTGCATATCACAAAAAGTTTTTTCTGAAGCTGGGAAAACTGCCATTAACATTGATTTCCTGGGATTATTTTTTGCTGGGGCATAAGCCTTCAGAGTTACCACTCCCAGGACTGAGCTTGAGTGACAAGATACATGTTCTGTTCTTGTAAAGACAGAATCCAGGGAAATCCAGACAGAGAGGAACATTTCAAAGGGCAACCTTCCCTCAAGATACTTTAAGTAGGATTTGGTGCATGTTTAAAAATATTGTTGAGTTCAGTAGTTTCTGCACTGTAAAGAAAAGTACATTTTCAAAAATTGCTGTCAGGGGGTGAATGGAGAAAACTGGCCAAATGGAAAAAAGGATCGCTGAAAGCTCAGGAGTCTCCCAATTTATATAAAAAATACCAGAGAGAAGAGGGCATTGGATAAAAAAATTTAAATACGACCAATGATATGCATGAAGACAAAGAGAAAATACTTAATGGGAATGAGAGTTTGGAATTAGAAACAGAACTTTAGAGGAAACTAAACTCGAAGAGTTGAATGCTCTCAAGTGAAGGGGAGAAGATCATCTCTAGCCCAGAATCCTGAAAGAACTGGCGAATGAAATCTTCATTCAGGAAGGAAAGATTTTAAATCTGCACTTCAAGTTGGCAATGGCACAAAACTGGAAAGAAGAAAATGCAATGCTTTTATGTAGACAGAGAAGAGAAGTGCACTGGGAAGCAAGAAATCCATGGGTCCGTCCTTGGAAGTATATTAAGAATTCAGAAAGAAAGAATCATTGAAGAGACTGAGGAAGAGGATATTACAAGGGCTTATTAAATGTAGATACTACAGGATAATCTGATTTCTTTCTGTGATTTTTTTTTTCCTGTACAAAGGAAACACATCTGATTTTATCTAGCCAGAATTACGTAAGTGATTTCAGTTATGAAGCTGTGTGAGGAATTACTGGTTTTGTGCAGGAAGGTGTAGATTAGCAAAAAGCATGAAATTGTTAAGACAGTGGCTAAAGTCAGACTGAAAAAAAAGGGTACTGTTAGAACAAGAATTGTTGGGCTGTAAAACAATCACTGGTAGATTTTCTCAGGAGCAATCTGATGTGTTGTTTTTGTGAATGATCCTGATCCTGGAACAGAAAAAGAGGAACTGATGACAGAAACACAAGAGATACCAGCTATGGAATATTACACATAAAGAATTAGATGTCAGAAGATTCAGGGTAGTAGGAAAGGGGCAAAATGAGCTACTGTTTAAGTTTAACATCATGCATTCGGGGACAAATGACAAGAATTTCTGCAGTGCCCTGGGATCTCACTGGCCAGAGCAGAAAGAGAAGGAAAACTATCTGAATATATCTGTCAGTCCCAAAATGACTGTGAGCCGCTGGTAGGATGCCATCATTAAAAAGTCAGATGTTCTCTTTGGATATATCAGGAGATATATGGGAGTGTTAATAGCAAAGTCATGGGGAGGTGTTGTTTGGAATACTGTGAGTGAGTCTCACCACCTTCATGAAATAGGAATTCAGACAAGAGCAAATGAAAAGGAGACTGGTAAAATTTTTAAGAAAATGGATATCCAGTTGTGAAAGAAGAGTGAAAGGGTGTAGGCTGCTCAGCCTAGCAAAACACAAGCTGAGGAGTCAGATGATTGCTACCTAGGAATAAAACAGAAGGATAAACACCAGTGAAGGAAGAGCGCTATTTAAACTACAGGACAGTGTTGATGAAAGGATAAAATAGATATTCATTTCCCATAATTAAATATATGCCAGATGTGAGAAACTTTCCAATTATGCCAGTAATAATGTTCTACAACACTGACAATTTTGGAAAGCCATAGTCAAGAAAGATTAAATCAACCTGAAACAGGTGCAAAAGGAGCTACTAGATGAATAGTGGAATGATGAATTTATTGCTCAAGAGACACTAGAAAAAAACTTGCCTTACCCAGCTTAGCAAAATAAAGACGAGAGGGAATATTGCTATTCTCTATAAATATGCCAAGAGAATAAAGATCAGGGAAGAAGAGGAGCCATTTTAAGCTAAAAGAAAACTTTGGTATGGTAATAAATAGATACGAACTGTCTATGAATGAATTTAATATACAAATGAGAAAAGCGTTCCTCAAGATTGAAGTAGCAATGATAAGAACAGCAAAATGAGTGAAACTTTTAGTGAAATTTAGTGAAATTTTTGGTGGACACAAAAATTACTGCTGTTTGCTAGTTATAAGAGGTTATTATTTCTGATAGCTTGGAGTCAGTGACCTAGGTGACCTAAATGGACAACTTAGATGAATCAATTTTCAGTAAGTACAGCCACAAAGGTCAATGAAAAGAAAGAGGCATTAATTTGACATTTCTCTATACATTGCATTTTCTTGATCTTCACTTGCCCTAAGTTCCTATTTTAACTTCAGTCAGTAAAGAATCAGAAAAGTTCCCAGACTCCCTCAGCTGGAGGACAGATAATGGTTTTCTACATAGGCCAGGTATGTAGGTCTTATACAAACTGCATAACCCCATCATATCTACTACAAACTACATTGAGGTCCACAGCAAATGTTTTTCCTTAATTTTCTGACTCCAGAGAAGGCAATAAATTTTAGGTCACTTTTACTTCTTTCTCTGCATCATCTACGTTGGCCTAAAAAATGGTTAGAGCAGGGGTGGAAAGGAGGATAAGTGCAGTATCCAGTTTATGTTTTGCCACTGTCTGCTCTTCCAATGGTTTATGACACAAAATGGTGCAATAAACTAGCAGATTCTTAGTTTTTGGCATAATATCCGCAGTCTAACTATGGACCTTGTAATGTTCACAAACAACTATGGATCTCTTTTACACTGTTGTCATATTTGCATGGCAAAAGCTTTTCATATATCAATTCTAAACCAGCAGAGGGTTCAATGTTGAGATTGGATAAACACACAGGAGTAGGGTGTTTCCATTAATTTCTTGGATCTCTCTGGAAATATTCCTAAAGTTGTCTTTCTCTGACATTTCCAGACCTTTGTGAGTCAGCTCAAGCTATAAATACACAGAGATTTTCTTTTGGTGGTTGGACACTTAGTCTTTGTGGAAGCCAGAACAACAAATTAAAAATAACTGTGAAGAGAAAGAAACAAAAGGTTTCAATACTTTAAAATGTAATATTTTGATGCCATGTTGAGTTTTCAGATAGAGGTTCATGCAGATCTCATTCTTGTAACTGATTTTCTCTCTATAGGCATGGTGGATATGACAATAAATTTCTCTTTCAGTTGCTTCCAACTGCTTCCAGCTGCTATACTTTATTTACCTTAAGAAGCAAGGGGAAAAGGCTGCTTCATGAAAACACAAGGCCCACAGCTCTGTTATTGCCAGCTGCTGGATGTGTAGAAAAAGACTTGAGGAGGCAACCAAGTGATGTCAGTGGCAGGATGATGCAGAGGGAACCAGTGTTTTTTAAAGGTCAGGCAACAGCCGGATTTATTTCCCTTTTCTTGAGTGATAAGACAGAGTGAATAAACTGAATAGAAAACCATTGCTCTAATTGCTGTACAGGGGAACAATTGTTCATTGGGGCCATACTTGGGGCATATGGGTTTTTTTCCGATTGACCTTTTCCTGTGCTTTTTCCCCCCTCTGGTTCATTCTTCAGCAATAGCAGCAAATTATAATTATCCCATTCAAGTCACCTGCTTTTTTCCCCTGTGAATTCTCAGAAATTGCTATTGTTCTTTCTCTTTTCTTTGTTTCAACAGGAATTTTGATTGTTTTGCTAGTACTTAGTTATATATGGGGGTATAGTTGCAGATATATCTTATATCTTTCCTCCTAAAAAACCCAAGAACCCAAGGAATCATTTTACCTATTCTCAAATTCAGTAATGTCTGGAATGTCATGTACTGTCCAGGCATGCTTGGTACAGTCTTCCTACACCTGTGGGCAGGAATGGAAGCACAATATCCATCCTACTTCTACATAAGTATTGCTTTTTTTTGTTGTTCTTCAATCCCACAGGGTCGGGGGTTTTTTTTGGTTGTTTTTTTTTTTTCCCCAAAAAAACTTGAATCTGTTTTCATGTTACTTTTAGTCCTTTTCAGATTATTTCAGGGTGTTTCTTTCAAAACTTCAAGCAAGCTTACTGTTTTCCTTTGCTCTGAGCAGTCTAAACTGGTTGTCTTGTAATCACTAGAGCACTGGAAGAAGTCAGACTCAAGCTTTACGTATTCTTTTAATCACGGGTACACTGAACAAGAGCTGTTTGTATCCAGATTAGGCTTGGGTTGGAGTGGGGGTATGTGGCTGGATCATGTCAGGGTTTCAAGTTTAACAGAAATTGTATGATGTTGATTCATACCTTTGAAATTTTCTTCACAAGAAGATAATGGTAGATTTTTGTAAAGTGATTTCTACCATCTCTTTTCCCAGACTATTTTGAAAATAGTTTGTCCATAGGCTTTTTATTGCATGGCTGAGCAATAAAAAATGCGCCCTCTTCACTTGTTCAGCCTAGTTATCCTGAATAGGGGATGGAAATGTTGAAGCCACTGTTGTCAAAACTAATTTTGATAGTAGGACACTGTGTAAGTAGTGACTTGGTAGAACCCTACACCATTTCTGGTCTTATGACTTTCTCTGGAGAGAGTCTAGTGAATTCTGTCAAGTTCACTACAATCCATAGCCTTGCAATAGAAATAAAATACACAAATTAGGATTTACGATGCAATGTGCTGCAAAATTGCTCCTAATGTTTTCTTGCAGGAAATAAACAAGACTGAAGTGAAACAAAAATTGCATTCATCATTTGATTAAAACCATTCACAACCCATGTAATCCAAATGGCTTTATGAATTACTGCCATTGGGACTGAAGTTTGGAGGAGGGATTACCAGAAGTTAAAAAAAGTGGGAGTAAAAGAAGAGAAAGAATCAATGCTAAATGTAACGCTTACACAAAAAAGAATTCAAGTTATCATTGCACTTAGAGACAGTTGTGTTTTGAAAAAAAAATCTGTTCTGTTATTCAAAGTCCCCGCCTTCTACCTCCTGGGTGACTTTGGTCTAGCACCTTCACCTGTTTTACCTTTTTCTACATTACTTTACTGAGCTATCAAGTCTTCAGAGAAGGGACTGGCTGTTTTACCAATGTGTGTTTCTTACCTATCACCAGGATACCTAGTTAGGAATTTAAGAAAGGAAGAGATAGAAAAGTACACAAGGTCACAGAAAAAAATATTTAGCGGGATCAGGAACAGGGCTCTGAACGCACGGAGCTCAATCCTGTCCTGCAAGTGATACTATTTCCTGCTATTCTCCCCAGTGCCAAATATTGTACCAAAGGAAAAAATTGTAACAAAACCAGACATCTGTGAAAAAAGATGGAAACTTAATGCCATAATCCCTAAGCCATATACATTGGCCTTGATTCATATGCATTGATGTCTTCTCTCTTCTAATACAGAGCATTTATTTTGCAGAGCAGGTACGTTTCTGTCCCTTTCATGATCACAAACTATATATATAGTATCATTTACATTACAGAGATTTCTTTTTTTCTTCCTAAAATCTTTCACCTCTCATGAAATGCTGTTTTGCCTCTACACCAAAGAGGCACTTTCATCTTTTGGCACATTTATAACCCAGACACCACAGTCATCAGATACTGAGAACCCTAGATGATTGGTAGCCAACCTTAATATGATTTTGGCTGTGAGCATATGGTACCAAGCAAGCCTTATTTTTTATGTGAAATCTAAGCCATGTCTTGAACCTCACTGGTATCCGATGACTCATGTCTTTTCATCCAGTGCTACACAAACTCTTGGCTACTGATTTAAAAGCAAGCAAGAATTAGGTTACTTCTTTATATTTAGTTAGTGTCTTAAGTCTTCAGGCATCACTATAACACTGTCATTGATAATGGAAATGGACTCACTTCAGGACTGTATCCTAATCAGAAAAAAAAAGACTGTGAAGCAGATGGTCTAGGTTATAGTGATGCTACTGCCACCAACTTGTTGGGGAAAAGTCAGAAAATTTTCTCAAGCTTCAGTTTTCTTTTTGCAACATACCAGGTTTTCCTCCAAAGGTACTTAGAGATTCACTGTTTATGAAAAGATGGCTATTAAGGATTGTTTTATTATTTACAATGTCTTTTATTTTTAATAATCATCCTCAGCTAGGAGAGTCTCTCCAGATGCCATGAAAATAATTAAAAAGCACAATACAATACGGATAAAAACTTCTTTAATCATTTTTTAATAAGGCTTTGGTTGGATTACAGAATGTCACTGAAATAATAATAGCATGAAATAAAAGATTTGTTTCTCTCTTTGATTTTCCAAAGCCAATGATCTGTAACTGCCTGTTAGCTGTTGTACAATCGTGTCTCTAGGTATACATTTAATACTTTAAATATGCCCTTGATTATATGAAAGCTTGATTATCCCAACATCTTTCAGGTTCTGCATGATAATCAAGGCTGTGCTAGAAGGACCTGATCTAATGCCAGCTGATGTCAATGCAAAACTCAGCACTAAATACTGCAGGCAATATTATGGGTCTTCTAAGTCAGTGTTTCCTGAAGGGAAGCTGTGCAGCTCCAAATTGGACAGTAGTGGGCCTCTCTCATGGTTTTTCTTTGATGTTTTCCATTACATTGTAAAAAAGAATTTCTTCAACTTTTATGGTTGCGAAGAGCTATTTAGAAAATTTAAAGCAGGTGTAACTGGTCTCATGACAGAAACAATCTGTTGAAACTTCCACTTAGCTCATTCCCACTGTTTAACCTCTCAGTAGTGGCCTTGTCTCCTCACGGTTCACCCATCATATGGTCTGCAGGACAGAATCATGGGAGTTAGCACAGGTACTCAGAACCAAAGTGACCAATAAACTGAGAGATTCCTTAAAAATCCTCTGCATAAGGAAGTATATAAATAGGCAAATATTAGAGAACTAGATACATAAGTAGATAGACAGTGGATGAATAAGTAAATAGGCAAAGATTAGTAAAGATCTATTATGTCACCCTTATTTCCCTGCCAATGCAGAATAGTTTTTTTAAAGATTCTTGCTAATGTTTCTGCCATTCTTAATTTAAAGTGCCAAGCAGGAGGACCTGGATGACAATTGTCATTAAGCACTATGTTACCACCAGGGGTTACAAAACTTCCTCCCTACCCTCTAGACAAAGTCTGAATGATCATGGTTTCTTTCCTCTTGTATCTCCCCAGCACTGGATTCGATTGTGTTATTATTGGATGTAATTAAAAACGGCCTGAACAGACAATTGGAAAGCTTGGGAGGGGGATAGGGTGGTGGTGTCATAATCCAAATATGGACCAGAGCATCTTGCCTAGGGTTTAGTGTCCAGTGCCTGAGGCACTCCTCTCATCTCATGGACATCTGCAGCATAAGTGCCTGAGGTAACATCTGAACTAATCCCACTAGGTTCCTTTTGTAGACAATGAGAGAAAAGGAACTTCAATAACATCAGTCCTCTGACCCGAGTTAGACATCTGCTTTAGCGCAAGTTGAATCACATCCTAATTTTCCCCATTGAATATAAACCTTGAGCAATCAGTGAAATGGTCACACTGTAGATATATGTAGTCAGATGAGATAAACCCCACCCTCATACAATCCAATTTTTGGTAGGACTATAGGCTCAAAGTTTTACTAAACCTGGATGGAAAACAAGAACCATGGTACTTAACCCAACAATGGTAAACACTAAGATGTCTTATTCTTGGAATGAATTGTGTTTCAGATTTGATTTTGTAGTCAAGATCCTATCGCAGGATCCTATAACCCCCTCCTCCACAATAAATGCTTTCGGTTAGTCATTAGTGTTCTAGGTGATTATATAAAACCCATCTATTCATAGAATCATAGAATCATAGAATAGAATCATAGAATAGTTTGGGTTGGAAGGGAACTTTAAAGGTCATCTAGTCCAACCCCCCTGCCATGGGCAGGGACAGCTTCAACTAGATCAGGTTGCTCAGAGCCCCATCCAACCTGACCTTGAATGTTTCAGGGATGGGGCATCTACCACCTCTCTGGGCAACCTGTGCCAGTGTTTCACCACCCTCACTGTAAAAAATTTCTTCCTTATATCTAGTCTAAAACTACCCTCTTTTAGTTTAAAACCATTCCCCCTTGTCCTGTAGCAACAGGCCCTGCTAAAAAGTTTGTCCCCATCTTTCTTATAGGCCCCCTTTAAGTACTGAGAGGCTGCAATAAGGTCTCCCCAAAGCCTTCTCTTCTCCAGGCTGAATAACCCCAACTCTCTCAGCCTTTCTTCATAGGAGAGGTGTTCCACCCCCCTGATCATTTTTGTAGCCCTCCTCTGGACCCGCTCCAACAGGTTCATGTCTTTCCTGTGCTGAGGGCTCCAGAGCTGGACGCAGTACTCCAGGTGGGGTCTCACCAGAGCAGAGCAGAGGGGCAGAATCACCTCCCTCGACCTGCTGGCCACGCTTCTTTCCACACAGCCCAGGCTACAGTTGACCTTCTGGGCTGTGAATGCACGTTGATTGCTCATGTCCAGCTTTTCGTCCACCAGTACCCCCAAGTCCTTCTCAGCAGGGCTGCTCTCAATCCCTTCATCCCCCAGCCTGTATTGATACTGGGGGTTGCCCCGACCCAGGTGCAGAACCTTGCACTTGGCCTTGTTGAACCTCATGAGGTTCACATTCCATTCTCTTCCTTTAAAATGGGGATAATACTTTCCTCTCATTGGATTGTCATGAAGGTGAAGTCCATCCATCAATGTGAGGCACCAAACAGTGCAGGGCACAAGAGATGTTATTAGTTTGGTTCCACATCTTGTGCTTCAGCATGTTCTTAGAGACAATTTCTAATCACATCTGCAACAAATTGATCTGAGCTGTAAGCATTTTGGAATATTTTATACTGTAAATGGAAATCCTCCTATAGTTCCAAGCTCTAAAAGCTAGTTGCATCAAAAATTCTATTTCAAGTGGGGATTTTTCCTCAAATAATGCCAATCTGACATTGCTTCTGATTATTTCTCATCAAAAGGCTCATCTTTGTCTGAGGTCTCTGCTCCAGTTCCTTATTTTCTCCCTTTCTTCCTCTGTCTCTGCATACATTTTAAAGTCTAATTTAGGCTGCCAACACCATACTAAATGTTATCTGTTCCTTTAGATCCTTATTTAACTGTTCTTGTCTTAATTTCATCTCTTGCAATTGTAACTCATTATTCAGGTTATTTCTCACAAGATTGATTTGAGTATTAGGGGATCATTTACTTTTCCATTATAACAGCCACTTCAGGTTATAAATTCTGACTGTAAGGAGAAAATGTGCTTATCAGTTTTGTCAGCATTTATGTGAAACAGGACTGGGCTTGTGCTGCAGAGACTTTCATGACTGATACAATTTCTATCTTTGTATTTTCTGTGGATAATCTTGCTGTTGCACCTCCTGCATGTTGAAGTGCAGAGGAAAACACTTGATTTTTATTGCCATTTTCCAATGTGAATTGAGTATATGCCTGAAGTGAGAGGATCTTTCAATTCATGCCTGTGTTAAGAGCTGCTATTTGGGGGAGCAGGTGTTTCAGGTGATTGCTAGCTGTGGCTTATGTTGCTACTGTTGGGAATAATTATGGTTTCATTTTCTGTGTGTTGCATCTTTAAATTTCCAAGTATTTGCTGGAGGCTGCTGCCATTTTGTGTTCATTTCAGATAGCATATGTTGCAGAAGATCCTCTGCTCTCCACCATGGGGGCTTTTGTTCTTCCTTTTTGTTTGGCTTTCCCTTCATTCAAATTAAATTACTGACAGAATGAAGCATGAATTGATCTTTGTGCATGTAATGGGAATGTCTATGGAGACTCCCAAGTTAGGTTTCTGGCTTGAAACCGGCTAGATTCACAGCAATCAGTACCAAACTGTAAAGCTCCTTCTTAGTCTGGAGATGCAGACTCAGAAAATTATGATGTAAATTGCTTCCCTGTCCATGATATGTCTTACTGGTTATTTTAGGTAACTCTTCAAGCAACGTTTGAATGCTGTTTGTCTGATGCTCAATCTTCCAGGTCAAGCATTCTTCTAAGCACTAGCAGAAGGGGTTTGCAGGGGTTTGGTCTGATATCAGCACTGGATTTCAGGGGAGAGTCCCCAAATAAATGAATGGAGCCAACTTTTACTCTATGATTATTAACGTTGTAGCTATTATTCGACTGGCCCCTCTTGGCTGAACTCAGGATAGTTTCATGAATTTTTATTACCAAGGAAACACAGGTTTTGGCCTAACCACTACAAGGTATCATGGCCTTGCAACAGTTTTGCAGCAGCACCGAGATGTTTACCTAAGTGAGCTGTGGTTGGAAAATTTGTTTTTAAAGTCAGGGCCTCCCTCATTGCAAAAGTCCTCCACAATTTCCAGAGTAGTCCCTTCTAGCTGACAGGCCCTGCCTGCCCTTGCCCAGTCCTTCGGGGCTCCCCCCACCCTGTCCACAGCTCAGGACCCCATGTCACCCCCTCGGCGCAGTCAGCCCCTGCCCCAGCAACTCTCATCAGAGCCGGGCTCCAGCTCCCCGCAGCCCTGCTCTGCCCAGGCATGGGCCACCCCAAGCCAGGCACACCAACAGGCTCGTGTCCCATCCTGGCTTTGGCCTGCCCCATCCCCAGGGAGGTTCCTGATGTCCAGGGCTGGGGCTGCTCTGGTGTCCCTCAGGCTGCCCTGCTCCCTCCCTGCCAGCCTGGGGATCCCCCGCAGCTCCTGGCACCCCCGGTCCTGGGGAGCTGCTGGCCTGCACAGCGCCATGGCACTGTCCACTCTGGCCTTAATTGAAAAGCTGTTCACTGCTTGCGTGGTCCGCACTCACAGCCCACGGCAGTTAGGTTTTAGTGCTGGTTTTATATGAGTGATTGCTGGGGAACAGCTGGCACTCATAAAACGAAACACAGAAGATCTTTTTAATGATTTGTCACCATTTTTCTCCCTTGCTTTATGGAAAGGGGGAAAGCAAACTGCTACTCGGGTCTGTGCAAAAGGGCCCGGCAGCCTTTCCCGGCTTCCAGCAGCCAAAACGGCATTGATTAACTGCAGTGCCTTAAATGGAAACCACGCAGAGTGCATTTACACTGTGGATGCATGTGGAAATCCACCGAGTAAGAAATGTGACATATCTGGAGGGGAATGGCAAAGTGGCAGAAAAGAGTTTGCCAACATATGTATCTCTTGTCAATTATTTACCAGGCCTCTTCTGTGCAGCCCTCAGAATGCCAGCAGCAGCACAGTGGCTTGAAGGGTTCCCCGTACTGCAAACGCTGCAAGGCTTGTACTGGTGTTAGCGCTGGGGCAGAAATACTGCAAGGTGGTGCTGAAGCAGACAAGGCCTAAAAATTGAGGTTTCTGAAGCTACAGGTTTTCTTGTAAAGGCTCCAGATTAGCTCATTCGCTACTAATCTGCTGTTTCCTCACAGAAAGTTCCCACCTAGATTAAATCCCACTGCCTGTTTTACTGGAAATGTCAGCTGCTTTAAAATACAAACTGAACATGATTCTCAGATTAAAAGTCATTTACTCCTATGTCATGTAAAAGGAAGAGAAGGAAGCACGTACAGGCAGCTGCAGATAAAAAGGCAAATAGACTGAGTTGGGGTGGGAGGTTTAACAGACAAGATTTCATGGCTTTTGATCAATTTCTCTCAAAACCTAAACATTCTCTCATTCTAATCTGGATATTAAGAGATTGTAAAATTGCTGGATCGGCATCTCTAGAGAACAGAAATCTTTTATTTTTCCAGGAAGTGGGAAAAAGGAGACTGTAGAGGTCGCTTGCTTGGCTCACCAGCAGCAGACTTCAGCACTGAAACACACACTCGACTGCCTCGAGTCAAATGAGCTTAGCTAGTCCCTACTTGGGGAAGAACAAGAGCATTTGGTAGGTTCTTCTCTTCAAATCAATTAATTCAAGTCAGTAGAGGCAAAAAAGGACATGTGTTATGCTGTCTTCTCCTTCTACTGTTAAAAGACTGTCTTTAGAGACACAGATGTCTGATCATTGGAAAATCTTCCCAAACTAGTGATTTAGGAGAGAAAAACTATGGCCTGAACTCAGAAGTGCATTTTATGTCCTAATTCGCCCTTTCAAAATCTATTGGGAGACAAATGCCTAGAGGCATTAGGTACCCAAACACATTTGTGGATCTAAGCTCTTCTTCCTTTTATTAGTACACTGACTATTTACAGTTATCTAGTTTATTAAGAAAAACAAGCCTTATATGGAATTTTATAAAACTGGTATATTGTTTAAATACTAGATTGGAACAGCACCTGAGAAGCCATGCTGTTCTCTTGGGTGTAAAGAGGCATTCAGGCAGCTACTTAAAACCATATCATGTGCTCAGTTCAGAGCTGTTCCAAGCTGTCAGCTGCATCTGCATTCGTATGTACAGCATATAGTATTTAACTATTACATTTGAACTGTTACAACTATCTTATTGAGATGAGTTCCTGAGATTGTTTCCACCCTGTGGCAAATGAGGGATATGCAGGTTTCCGAGCATAACTCCATCCCAGATTCAGAGATGTTGTCTGTTAAGCTAGTTTCTCTTATTCAGCAATCATCCTTTACCTCCCATTTGTACTGAGCCGTAAGTTAATAAATACATGAGCCTTGTTTGATGCAACTAATGCACTGATGATCCAGGAAAATAAAGTGTCTTTTAAACTAAGAATGTTCAAAGTAAACTGACCCATCAAATCTGTGAATGCTAAGCGTTGTCACAAAGCCAGATGAGCCCATTCAATGCCCTGTCAACTGAGATGGGCATTTAAGACCAGTACCTAATCCCCATCACCATGAGTGGGATTTAGCTACCTGAATAGAGATGTCTGTTACTGTTTTATCCAGCTGTATCCAAAAACAACTGCACAACTGAAGGACATGGGAGGTAAAATGGGCTTATTTTTGTCTTCCAGTTGCCAGTCCAGAAAGGCATGGCATCCCATAGGTCTCACATCCTGTCTGCCAGCCCCATACAAATAGTTCATATGCAGCTGGGCATTCAAAACAGTTAGACATCTCTGTTGTCTGAACTCCACACTTTGGGAAATACTATTGCTGCACAAGAAAGGAAAGAAAAAAACATTTCTAAGATACCAACTCTAACAATGAATTACACATTTTCTTTCTGACCCCATGAACAGTGAATAAATGACAAATCTTTAACGAGGGCAGAGCAGGGAAGGGGAGGTGATATACATGATACTTGCCATTTCAGAATAACTAATTGCCTAAAAGTGGAGAGTTACTTTCCAAAAACCTTGTGTCAGGTGCTGAAGGTCAGGAGAAGACTGGAATCTAAATCTTTTCTCGGAGCTTCTCAGCTATTGGCTACAGAGAGATTCTTAATCCCTGAGACACCTGATTCTCTCCATCTACCACATAGGCAACATCATTGCCATATTTGGGGGAAAGCCAGATATCTGCTTCAGCATTAGCTCTATAACATCTGACCTCGTTTTTTAACTATTTGATTCCAAGTTTCATGTTTGTTGAAATATTATTGAGTTATATAGTGAATATAAATATACAGTATGTACCTATAGTGTACATATTGTAGGTTTATATATACAGTGTGTATCTATAAATAATGTGCTTATGTATTGTGTGTATAAACAGAAAAAGCTAGCGCTGTATAGTAATGGTTGCATATATACTAATGATGATGTAATGGGTTACAGCCCACTTTGATTTGTATAAGTTGACACATTCTTTTCTTAGCATGTGAGATAAAGGAACTGTAATTTCCTTAGACTCCACAAACAACATTCACAAGCCAGAAAACAAGGGTTTGCAAGACAAAACAATCATCTTAAGTGCATCTGTCTCCAAAACTCAGACCAGATTTCTATATCCTGCAGAGTGTACTGTCCCTGAGAGAAGGGATTCTTTTTAGCGTCAAGCTCATTAATTCTTCATGGTTTTGACATGTTCAGAATTGTTCTTTTCACTTTCCATTGCCAGACACTCCTGGATGGGAACTATGTCAAAAGTTCAAGGACTTTGACAAGACAGGCTGTATTCAGATGATCTTCAAGGTCTTCATCTGATCTCAGAGTTTCACATTAGGTTCTCTGAGATGGCTGGAGTTCTTTCCCAAATGGTACATAATTTTCTGAAGTGCATATATTTTGGTTTCTCTGTGAAATTATATTGCAGTTATCACGGCAATAATTGAGTTTTGAGCCACCAATAGCTAATGGCCAGGGCAATAAATTGTCGTAGTATGACTTCATTATTGATTTTAATGAAAAGGTGTGATACTGACTATGTAAATCAAACAATACTGGCCCACATATGAATCAAAAGAGTTATTCTGTTCCTGAATGTAAAACATTAGTCAGTATTATTGAAATGCCTGATATATAGGATTATCCTTGAATTAAAAGTGATAAGATGGAAAACAAACAAACAATGCAAATGTCCAATAGGAAATTTGTGTTAGTAAAGTGCATGATGATTTACTAGTGCTATTACTGTCTCTAATAAAATCTAATTTTTGCTTTTATAACTTCAAAAGACGTAGTCCTATACTTAAAAACGAAGACACGTTGGTCATATAAAGACCTCTTATTTTCAGTTTCTCAGGTATTTACTTTGACATAGCCCTGAGAGTACCAACACACTTGAAGTCTACAGTGATACAACCAAGGACAACGATTAGTTCCATTTTTCAGAAATAGTTGTGGACAGTAGCCTCTAGTTGTGACTAAAGTGCCTCTGATGTGGACCAAGATAAGTGCAAAGAAGTCTATAAAGCTTCTGTCAAACTTGTTGTTTGGAGGAAATATTTCTATCATGGCTTTTCAATGCACGGAATATAACATTTCTATCAGTTTAGTCCAAAAGGCACTAGCATGCTAAATCATGTGGTGAGGCTGGGGTTCCATCTGTTTAACCAGATTTGTATCTCTAACAGCAAGGCTACATGTAGGAACCACTGAATTGAAACCTATGACAGGCTTAAGTGTTTGTGTATATGTATTTGTGTGTGGTTTAGGGTTTTTTTTTTTGCTTTGTTCTGTTTTGTTTTTAGCAGACCAGAGTAGATAAACTCTGATATTTCCTTTTGTCCCTAAAAACTTCTCTACTTCTTCCTTCCTGTCTTTTTGGAAGATGTCTGTAATATTTGCCTTTCTTCCAGTAATTAGACACCTCCCTCAACTGCCACAATTTTTCAAAGGTGATAGAGAGTGACCTTGCACTGCCAGCTCCTTCAGCACCTTAATGATATTCATTAGTAACAAATCAAGGAGAAGAATCCCTGTCAGAGTAACAGAGTATGTGATTGGATGCTCCAATTTACAGATGTCTCTTGGATGTTGCAGATCTTTACTCCATGGTTTGTGGGGACCTGTGATTGACACTTCAATGCTTTCTCAGAATGTAAAACTCAGTAAATGGATATTAAAATAAACCAGATATTAACATTTGAATGAAACAAACTGAAGTGTTGTGTGGCTTGCAAACCTCACAGAAGTGATGTCAATGCACTTGAAATGGTGCATTGCCCACGGCAAACCCTGGCCTGTTTTTAAGAGGTATTGAGATGTGTATTGAAGAGGTCTAGTAAGGGAAAGATTACTTGAGTCCTCAATCCAGGACCTGTGACCAGGATTAGTTAAAATGAAGGAGGTAGATTTTAGCTATCTGGGAGAGAGCTATCCAGTGTGACTATATGAAAATACATTGATGTGACCACATGAGTTCTCAATGTGCTAAAAATATTAGTCACTGGTCTAGACAAGAGTGTGGTCAAAAGCAAAAAATTGGCTGGTATTCAGAGCATCCCATTTTATCCATATCATCAGTGAGATGATAAATCTAATCTTAGAGGAGCTGGCCTCCGTTCTGTTCCAGATGTCTCTCTCTCTCCCCCCTCTCCTCCCTGCCCCTGTTGAGAGTTTTCACTTAGCTTTCTTAGTTAAATCTGAAAATTAACTGGGACAAGTCCAGACTTATGCCACTATGGGAAGTTATTGGGGCTGTGTTCTCTTCTTGTCTGTGGTGTTGTGTGTCTTTGGGCACTCTGTTTTCCCATCTGTGAAATGAAAGTAATACTTGCACAGCTTCTGAGGTATTTGATGCTATGCAGGTGAAAAGCGTGGTGCTGTCAAATGCTGTGATTGTATAGTAACATTTATGCTTACGGAACAGCGACTACGTAAAAATTTAGAACCTTATCATCACCATGCAAGACAATATGTATGAAGCACAATGAATATAAACCACTTATTTGGCTGCCTGATAGAACCCTTGTTAATGTAAGAGTTTAGGTAATCTAAATATTCCCCTTGGGCAGATACCAAGGATATTTTGCCTATCGCTTTTCTGCAGAAATGAACACTGGACCATTAAAATAATTGATTTTTAAATGAAATCTGATTGAATTTATGTGGTTGTTGGTTTTTTTTTTATAAAAAGTGAAGGAGTAAGCATGTATTCTACCGTTTTCTATTATTGTCTTCTTATGTCCATAGTTTAAACCCTTCATCAGAAAGATTGACTGTTCAGAAGGCTGACAAAAGGAAAGAAGCGAAAGATTAACTTGTAAATGAATTATGGACTGACAAGGTTTGATTCTTAGCAGTACTCAGCAAATCAGTTACACCTGTTTCCTCTACCTGAAAAATAAGGCTAACCAGTCTTTAAGTATCTCACAAGTACATTGGGAAAATTAAGCATTTATTAATCTTTTAAAAGCTTTCTGAAATTTCTCAATTAGAACACTTCAATTGCAAAGCTTTGTATTATTATAATCATTATTTATGGTGAAGGAATTCTTCAATTTTAGATATCCTGTTCCTGTGTGTGTTTTCTAGTTTTGTTGTCTCTAAACTTCCTGAATATAGAGGTGCAGGTCTGTGCATGTGTTATGAATACCAGTAGTTCCTCAACTGTTGTGATGTAAATAAATCCCAGGTATTGTGATGTCATACCTGTCACCACTTTTCTGTGATTTGCACCTTTGCATTTCTAAGATTTTGCTATCTGTTGGAGGAGATGACATTTTGTGTTTATTTTAGATGTAGCATGTTACAGAGGAAAGGCACATGCTGTGCCTTTTCATAAGAGATTTGTTTTCTTGTCACCTATTTTTTTTTTTTTTCTTTTTGCCTTACCCCATAAAAGTCATTCAGGATATGAAAAGAAAAAGACAATTTTTGTTTACGGCAAACACAGCATTAACGTGTATCTTTCTCTTTTGCATTTTCTTTCTGATCTTCCAGTGTGCAGAACAATTTGCCTGCTAATTCATTTAAGGATGCTTTTGTGAGGCTGTCTGAACACCCAGTAGAATAGGAAAATTTGCAAGCATAAAAACACAGAAGCATTTCCTACACTAGCCATTTTGAATGATAAAGTAGGCATCTCCAGCAGAAGGGTTACATGCATGTGTAGCACTGTGACAGTGGCTGAGCAAGGGGCTCATGGGATCCTCTTGCTGCTCAGAGGTGAAATTGAGGGCAAGATCACACGTGACCCTTTCGCTGGACCAGATCACCTGGAGACATCGTTCCCCCCACATTAAAACCTTTCCTTCTTCCCTTCAACTCTTGCAGCTATCTGATGAGTTACTGGGTGTTAATTTCTAACCTCTTCTAGTCAAAGTGACTATTTCTATGGCTGGCCTTTGCTGATCTTCATGGTTTTGCCTTACAGGAATAGGTGAGCCAACATATCTGGTGATAATCCTTCTGTTCATCTAGTAAACCTGTGAGTGAGGAGAACGACTAAGCAAGCCGTCACCATGGGGCAGAGACTCAGCGTACAAACTGATACTGAGCCCTCAGTACAGTCATGACCCAAATCGTGGTACCTGATCCTGCAACATGCAAAACATCCACTAAGAGGCACCGGTTTGCACTGCATTTTCTAGGATGTAATACAGCTATGTACTATCAGCAGGAGACAGTAACCTTACAGATGAATCAGGCTTCTCCGTTGCCCTACTGTAGCTGTAGAGACAAATTCTGCTTAATTTGGTACCACTGTCCTCATATACTTGCAGGCACTTCTCATTCACCTGCTCCTTCAATGGTTTCTCCGCAGGTTTATTTTCCCTCTTGCTCCAGGCAGCGATGATTTATTCATAAAGCACATAGCTGTGCTTTGCAAGGTCGGCATCAGCGACGTTATTACTGTGTGCATAGTTTATAATCCCAACAAACTTATTTTAAACATTGAGCACAGAGGGATACAGCATCTGTTAACTGGAAATCTCCAGGTCTCCTTTTTTTTTTTTTTTTTTTTTTTTTTTTAATTTATTACTAAAAAGCAAGCATTCTTTTTTGTATAAACCGAGAGGCAGGTTTTATTTGCATTGTGCCTTCACAATGGATTATGGCCAGTTAAGCTGAGTCATGACTGATAACTGAGTGTTTTTTGTAGGAGTAGAAACACAGTTAAGGCCGTCTCCTCACACCCAGAGCCCAGCAAAAGAATTTGGGAAAACATGGTTGAAGAGCCAGAACATTTGTGAAGTAACATAGAAGAAAAGCTGTTTTGGAAATGTGTGATCTTGGGTCTCAGTCATGGGTTGGTTTTCAACTCTCTGTGAACAGGGTTTAACTAGCAAAGAGTACATGTCAAGCAATCTACTCAAACATCAGGGGACTCACCTGTGCCATTGAATTTGGGTTTCATCACTGGACAAATTGGAATTTCTCATTTTGTGAAGTGTCCAAGAACTTAATTATTCATTCAATGTCAAAATAATTTGATTCAGTTATGATTTCCTGACATACTAACCAATGGCCACCTCTCTCTCCTCTGTCTAGGGATATTCTAGGGAGAAAATCTGAAATGTTCAGGGGAAGAATAACACACCTTTGCCACTTAGCTTCTGAAGGAAGACAGTAGGTCCGGTGACCTTAGCTCTGTACTGAGTGAGAAGGAAGAATTTTATTCCTATGAGCCAAAGGATTGCATTGAGCAGCATATTCCTCAAGGGGAATAGACAACCTGTTCAGTTTTCTCATGGAAATTAGACCGTCCTGATAGATCTGATCTCCATGACACATGTAGATAGCCTTTTCTGAATTATGTATTCCAAATGTTTTGCATTGGACATGTTGAAAAAAAGAAGAAGAGGGTGAAAGCGCAATAAAGAAGGGGACGGGAACTTGACAAGAAGGTAGGGAATGAAGGAGACAGGACATTATCAGAAGAAAAAGAATAACATAGTAAAAAACAAGATGTGTATATGTGAAGGTGCAAGGTCGTATCTGAAGGCCTAATGCAGGTAAGCATGAAGTTAATGTTCAAGTGGGAAAGAAAAAAGGTTATGCAGAATAAGTTTCAAAGAGATGTTTCAATATTTTCACATTATAACAACCGTCTCTATGGAAAATGTTTCATTAAAGCTGATTTCAGCTCAATTATTTGATTTTTAAGTGCGGAAATGAAAATGACAAATTTTTTTTCCAGTTTTCATTTTACTCTAAACAAATAGAAAGTGTTGTAAAAATACACTTAAAATTTAATTTTGAGGGAAAGAAATATGACACTTTTGTCAATTTAATTTAATTGAAAAGATAAAACATTTGCTGTTTGGAAACTTTGGAAGCCAGATTGCAGCATTTTTCAGAATTGTAAAACACAGTGTGTTTGGTACAGTGGGGTTTTTTTTGCTCCAACTTGAAGGAAAAGTAATTCTGGAATATAGAAATCTCCAGCCAAAAGACATTCTGTTCTTGCACAGTGCCTTAGGTGCCTCAATCACTGTGAAACTGAGTGCTTTTCAGCTGCTGTTCTGCAACCTGCCTTTGCTCACAGCTCACTGTAACTGTTCACCTGGGCTCTTGTGGCAGGGCTTTCCTGAGCTGCCAGGGCAGTATTTTTTCCCTTGTTGTTTCATTCTGTTCATCTCACATGGTTTCCCTCATGGCCTTGTACCCGCAAGCCCACATACCAATTGTATAGGTGGTTCTTACAGGATGCAGTTGCCATTGGCATGGAGGATTGCCCTTCCTGCCCCTTTCTTACAGCTCATCTTATGGCTCTTAGTTTATATTAGGGAAACCCAAAACTTAGAGCATAGCAAAGTAGACAGTGGTCATCTAGACACCTGGACAGGATTATTCAATGAAACACATGCACAAAAGCTTAGTGCTAATCTGTGTGCAATGCATGTGCCCAATTTAGCATGCTACA
>NW_009232624.1:31986-42230 GCF_000690835.1 Fulmarus glacialis
AAGACCTGCACGAATGGGAGCAGCAAATAGGATCTGGAGCAGGTCCTGACTGAAAGTATTAAGTGCAAGGGGGCAAGTATG
Source organism: Fulmarus glacialis (assembly GCF_000690835.1). NCBI lineage: Eukaryota > Metazoa > Chordata > Aves > Procellariiformes > Procellariidae > Fulmarus > Fulmarus glacialis. The sequence goes on from NW_009232624.1 coordinate 32,068, forward strand.
GCAATGGCTACCATCACTGTCATAACCTGCTATTATCCCACAGAGGGGGATGCTTATCTGGCAATGACTCCCAGCTGGTCACAGGGAGAGGCTTTCCTTTCCTTTCCATTTCTCTCTCTCTTTCTTTTCCCATTTTTTAAAATACATTGGTTTTAATTGTTTTAATTTGGTAGCTTTGAAGCTGGTGTATATGCCTTCACCTCCACACCCCACTAATAAAGCTTTGTGCATTAAGCCTGTCTCAATATCCTTCATGCAACACTTTTCGAACAAGTGTACTATTCAGTAAAGGTTGATTGTTAGTAAATGTGATTTATAGCAAGGCCCGCTTACTTTGAGTAAGACAAACACATGTCTGTCAAACTCTTCCTGACTTGACCAAAAGAAAGAGTTTTCTTATCGCAGGATATAATAGGCCCCCAAGAATTTATTTGTGTCCTTATGTGGATTGTGTGTCGTGCATTCCTATATTTTTCTCCCTACACAGAGTGAATTTCAGCTTGAGAGCAGGATTGGGCACACCTGCACAGTCACAGCATCACGTGTCAATAGGTAGATTGCCAGGAAAGATCAAAGCTGAAATGGAGAGCCAAAAAATCAAGCTGTTTCTTACTCTCCTCTCATCACTGCTTGCTTGCCCCCATACATTTCCACAAGACCTTCAGGTTTAAACATCTTTTGCATAAAGTAAAGTAGTCCATCCAGGTCTTCTGAGAGTGTTAATATATTCCTTGGCTGATATGGACTAATATATAATCAGTTAAAGGCAATGGAAAGAGTATGGTGGTTGTTGACTAGAGTCAGATTTCAGGTCATGCCCAAAAGGATTTCACTATCTTTGTTGCTGGTGGCCACCCAGAGAGTTTACATTACCTATTTATGGGAGACTACATCACCCTAGTTCTGTGAAAGACACCCTTATATACTGCTGGTGGAGTGGAAAGAATTGATCAGCCTCCTGAAGTGTATCTCTTTCTCTGCACAATGGCTGCAGGGGGAGCCTAAATGACTAATATATGCTAAGCACTTAAGTTTTAGATGGCTAAAAGTAGGTATGATGAATCCCAGCCTAAGTACTCTGCTCCTCTTTATCGTGTGCTTTTCCTAACAGTGCTCCTGCTCTAGCCTCATCTAAAGAGCATGTAGCAGCACTGTGTCCTGGCAAAGCACTTGCTTCTGCTCTCCCTGAAGTCAGTGGGAGTTTCTGATTGCTTTTCATAACTGCAGAATCAAGCCTAATGCCCTTCTTGTGTGGTACAAATACAAGTATTAAATAACAAAGACAGATGCTGCTATCCCAGCAACAGGGCACGTTAAAGGACTCAGCCCGTGGATCTCCCTGTGCTTCTCTTGGCTGCCCAATTCCCTCCCCTCCCTGGTTGTGCAGGAGATCACACGGGGTAATTATGCATGTTTGTTTATTTCCACTTCTTAACCTAACCAAGAATTGATCACTCTTACAAAGTAGTTACCATCCAGGGGAGGGAAATGGAGCCGCATTTTTTTCCTGATTGGGTACACCTCATTAGGTCCACGACAGCCTTCGGCTGAACTCCCTGCCAGGGTAATTGGTAGTGACAATGGAATCATTTTGCCACATAGCAGTCAGCATTGGCAGGAACAGCCAGATCAGAGAAACATACAGGAGGAGATGAATCAAAAAGATTGCAGAGATGCCACGAGATTAGTAATTAAGTAAGACCTCCAGAAAGGCGTGTCTTAATTTTATTAAGAGCTGTTGAGGACAATCATCTGTCTTAAGTAACAGATGATTGAGCATATAATTATGAAGTGCCAGTTAATAGAATTAGCAGCAGACTACAGAAACTTCCAATATTGACTGTAAACAGAGCTCAATGGAAGAGACAAACTGATCTTCCCATTATTTTCCTCCTATATATCAGCCAGAAAGACTTGCATGTGGGGGGCTTTTTTTTCCACTGTAAATAAACTTCAGTGAGCTGTTTACTGGTGACTTCAGCCAGGCCTGTAAGGCCTGTTGGAAAGAGTTTATTGTGAAACCAAAGGAGGGGGCTATATTTAGCTTACAATGACAGAGCTACTGTGAAACCGCTGTTAAAATTGTCAGAGATGATATAGCAAGGCTAGACTGACATTGCTCTCATCCATTCTGATGTCTGCTGTACTCTGTAAGTAATCTCATTTGACCTTACTTGTACCACTTACATATGATCTCGATGCCATGTAGGCAATTAACAAATGACAAGGGCAAATTGTTCACTTCTTTCCATAAAATAGGGGAAATTGTCTCAAAAACTTTGGTTTTTTTACAAGTAGAGATGCCAAGTGTGAACAGAATCCAGGAATATTTTGATTACCATTTCCAGGATTATTCTGAGAATTTGGCTGAAATGTGACAACAGCATTTTCTCCAAATTTTGTAAAGTAATACAGTTAATTATATTGCAGTAATGTGCAGGAAAACATGTGTAGTACCACTATTAGAGCCCATACAGAAGTAAAACAGAAGACAATGCCTGTCACAAGGATCATAAAATCTGAGTATCATACTTAAAGGATTTGCCTGCATAACTTTTTACTAGTTTAATTATATTATATACAGAGCTGTTCAAACAACGTGTGGACCAGCCAAAACATATGCTAAATATATAGTTTCTATTAAGCTTTGCAGCATAAACAAACCCCATAGCACAGCACACTGTCTGCCAAAAGCTGTCATGTGACTCATATAGTCTTAAGGGACATATAAAATTAGAGCTTTTGGAAGTATGGCATTTTTTATGTCAAAGATGATGGGATTGAAACAAATAAGATTGATTAGCCATGTAGATGTCTTTATTAATACTTCACAGGAAGTGGATTTTTTGTTCTATGAAAATTTAATACTGAAAAAAACCCCATTCCTTTCCAATCGGAATACAAATAAAAACCATTCCTTAATTTTGTTGTTGAATTGTATTCTGTTTCATTTCATAACAGAAAAAAACTTTTAAAATGGAAAACTATGACTTTGATTTCTGAAAAGGAGCTGAAATGCTCTGTTTTGACAGTTCTGCAATGTTTTCCTGAAAAAATGTGTAATAAAACTCAGGAGGAATGGCCTACTCACACAAATTATTTTTTATTTTATTAATCAGTAATTTCTGACAAGAAATGTCAAAAAAATCCTTTCAGTTCTCGTCAACATGATGTATATAAGTCTGGGATAATTTCATTGTCTTTAGTTGCTTGTAATTTTCACTATTGTAAAAGAGCTCAGTATCATGTCTCTCAACATTTCCTTGAAACTCTGTAAATCATTTAACCTTCCTGATATAACACTTATGTATCTTCTCTGATAAAGATCTATTTTTGCGCATAATCTGGAAAGAAAAGGCATTTTTCCTCCTTTTTGTGACATTTTCTGAATCTTTAGTCTCTGTCTTTGTCTCTAGTGTTTTGTTCTCCCTTTTTATTTTCATTTGTTCCAAACTTGCTCCATTCTCTTGAATGGCACCAGGTTCACCGTTCCCCCTCCTTTGCTCCCAAACATTAGAAAGGCAAGGAGAGCGTTCACTTCAAAAGAATTGAACTGTGGGTGCAAGTAAAATGGAAAAGCATGCTCTCCTCTGTATATTATTGGAGGAGGCAAGTACAGGCTTGACTTCACTTAGAACTGTATTTTTTTAGTTTCTCTAAACTAAACGTGGGGACCAACACGTTTGTTAGATATGCTTTGCTTGATTGTTCCCTTATGTTTCCAGTGTGCTCCGTTCACATGGAAAAGTGGGCACCTTTAAGGCAGAGCCAGCAGCTGTTTAGAAAAGGAATAAGCAAAGATTACCTCCACCGAAGGGGCATTATATAGATGTAAGTTAGCACACCTACTGCCTCACAAACTTGAGTGCTGGGCAGCCATGGTGGGTAATGACAACTGGGTTCAGGGCAGCCTCTCAGAGAGCAATACGCATGCAGAAATAGATCAAAATAATGATGAACTGGACAAAAAGTACAGGCTCCTGAAACCTTCCTAACAACAGGATTGCTCTACAGCTTTTTTTTTTGTTGTTGCTGCCATGCCAAGGCAACCACCTAGGAAAATCAAGAAGGAAACAGATATTTGTCTTCTTTAGAGACGTGATGGGAATGGTGCTTAAGGACATATTACCTCAGATTTGCCTGTTCCCCTCACGTACCCTTCCTCTCTGTAAAGCGATTATGAATCCAGTGCTATTCGTACTGACTACTTTGCCTGCATGGAGCTTTTGGTACTTGCCCTGATTTTTCGCTTTGTGCTGGGGCTATCAAAACAAAGAGCTCCTGGCAAAGTGTCATCTCTCATTTAGGGGGGCTGTTTCTTTTACCTGGCTTTAGAAGCTCTTCTTGTTAACTGCCTTTCCCTAGCATGTGAGAAAGCAAGCCTTTGCCTCTAAGCCATATTTCACATGGGATAAATCTATGTCACACAAACAACAAGAAGGGATTTGCCTATGCTGTGTCTTTAATCCAGTCTAATTCAGAGCAGATGGCTCTGAGAGCCGTGCGTGGGGGCACCTGCAGTACCAGCCCTACCCTCCCCATGCCAGCGCCTGCTCACCATCAGCAGGGCAGTCCCCAGCTGCTCACGCAACCAGAGGGGCAGGAGGCTCCCCTGCTCTGTCCCCCACTTGCAGGAGTCCAGAGCGTCTTTTCACATGCCTGCCTCATCTTATTATTTGTAATCTTCTGGAAGAGGTTAGTTAACCTTAAACCTTCTTCTGTCCCTTAAAATCCCATGACCTCATCGTGGAGGAGGGATGCTATCCGGTTAGTGGCTCAGGCTGCACAGATGCCAGAGTCCTCAGCGAGGCAAGGAGCTGCAGGTGCAGCATGCAACACTCAGCTGAGAGGTGACATCAAATCGACAGTGAGAAGTAATGGGTTAACTCGCTGTTTTCCTCTTTCAGAATTGGATTAAATGCACCCTTGGAAAATACCTGGGGGTTTCCCTAGCAGGCCCTTCTCAGCCCTTCTCAGGACTGACTGCCCTACTGCCTCTTGAAATCTCTAGTTTCAGTGTCCTATAGCTGTCTGTCAACTCTGCTAGCTGCTATAAAAGACAAATTCAACAGGCTGCACCTAAACTGGGCTTTACTCTGAAGGGAGAAAGGATGTGGTTTCCATCTGACCCAGTCTGGTACCCAGGATGGATGGCCTCAAGTTTTCGAAAATCATGAGCAAAACTTACTCCAAACCAATCATGAGGTATTATAGTGCTAAAATGATAACTTTGGCATTTGAATTATCTTCTGGTTTTCAAATTTAGTCAAGAATTTTTTTGCCTCAGTCAGGAGGGGTAAAAACTTTTTTCTTTTAATGGAAGCTGACAATCTGTCAGAATAATATAAGTATAGGACCTTTATGAAAGACACCAAATATAGCAGTGTCATGATAAAAATCACTGACACTGGATCCATTTTTTGCCCTGAAGCATGCAGAGTGACAGCCCTTAGAATTTTTATGCCAGCAATAGTAGCTGCAGATCCTACCATTATTTACCTAAATGAAATGTATAATCCTTTTACTGAAACATTTTCAGCTAGAAATCAGCCCTAATAATTTAGTGGATTCAGCCCAGGTACTTATTCTGTCCCCATCAATCTGGTATCTGACAGCTCATAAAATTAAAATATACTAAGAATTTAAAGGTCACTGTCTGTTGGCAGTAATTAAAGTAGTCTCTCTTTTCCATGAAGAATTGATTGCTCTTTTTTTTTTTACACTTGGTTTGGCGTGTGGTCTGTCAATGCTAGAAGATCATGGGATCAAAGAGATCAGATTTGAACCTGAAATCAGGCTAGTTTGTGATTTAGGTCATTAACTGTTCAGAGTAAGGTCAGCTATTCCACAAAATTTAAGTGTTTAATGATCTCTGTCTTGTTTATGTTTATGATCTCTGTCTTGGAGGGAAAAAAAAATCCCTTGTTCCAACAGAATAGGAATGCTAACAGTGGCCAAAGACTAGGGAGGCAAGACAGTTTTTTTAAGTCTCCTATTCCTACATCATTGAGGACATGAAAAATGAGACCAGCAGACAAATGCACACAAACAATGAGATGTCCAAAGTGTTAAGTAAATACTTTGTGGGTCAAATAAATGCTTCATGGGTTACCTCCTGGATTTAGAGATTTGAAAAGCAATCAGACTCAATATCTAGATGCTTTTGTAAATCTTTTTCTTTATTTGTCTTCACAATTAGGTGGCCTAGATACCTTTGTAAAGGCCCTCTCTGTCCTAACAAGAATGTGAACATAATGCAAAGTTGGAAAAACATGAATAAGGTTTGATTAGAGTCCCTCCTGTTCGGACAGTGGGCTTCCTAGTCCAGCTTTTCAGATAGGTCTAAATATACTGGATTCAATACTATGAGCCCACAAATATGACATGATAACATGGTCACTAACCGAAAGGACGGGGCACAGTTCTCTGGGTAATCAGTGTTTTGTGATACTCTGGGTAAAGAAATCTTGATATTTCTGCATGAATGGCTACTGCTGCATTAAATACAAGCTGTAAATGTATATCCTCTGTCACTAGCATGCTGCAGGGCTGGGCATGGGCCATCAGACTGTGTTTGTTGTCTTTCCTCAGCTAACCACTCTCATGATGTTATGGACTGAAGCAGGGAAACTAACTGCATCTTCTGTCCCCTCTGTCAGGTTCTCCTCCCTATGTGTTACCCAAATATCACTGTGTTCAACTTCTGTCCCAGCAATGACAAAGGGAGTTTGTGCCTAAGGGGTTAATAAGAAAACACATTCAAATTCCCGGAGACTCAGCAAATCCACCTTTCTTTACTCTAGGAGTCAACCCCAACTGCTCCCCTGTGAGGTAATTTGCAAGTGGTTGTGTTGGACAAACCTGCTTTGTTTCCCTTGATTCAGAGATCAAAGTTGGGACTACAGTTCTTTGGTATTTAACACATAAATCCCTCCCGCTTCAGAGGCATCCACTTAAAAGAATACATTGGCCATATATATGTATAAGTATATATCAATTTAAGAGAGTACATTTCCCACGTAGCAGACAGAATGAAGAGCAGAATACCATGTTGAAATGTGATTCTGAGAAAGGGATAAACTCATTTAAATTCCATATAGAATCATAGAATCATAGAATCATTAAGGTTGGAAAAGACCTCTAAGATCATCAAGTCCAACCATTAACCCAACACCACCATGCCCACTAAACCATGTCCCTAAGCGCCTCATCTACACGTCTTTTAAATACTTCCAGGGACGGTGACTCTACCACTTCCCTGGGCAGCCTGTTCCAAGGCCTGACCACTCTTTCAGTGAAGAAGTTTTTCCTAATGTCCAGTCTAAACCTCCCCTGGCGCAACTTGAGGCCATTTCCTCTCGTCCGATTGCTTGTTACTTGGGAGAAGAGACCAACCCCCACCTCGCTACAACCTCCTTTCAGGTAGCTGTAGAGCGCAATGAGGTCTCCCCTCAGCCTCCTCTTCTCCAGGCTAAACAGCCCCAGTTCCCTCAGCCGCTCCTCATCAGACTTGTTCTCTAGACCCTTCACCAGCTTTGTTGCCCTTCTCTGGACACGCTCCAGCACCTCAATGTCCTTCTTGTAGTGAGGGGCCCAAAACTGAACACAGGATTCGAGATGCGGCCTCACCAGGGCCGAGTACAGGGGCACGATCACCTCCCTACTCCTGCTGGCCACACTATTTCTGGTACAGGCCAGGATGCCATTGGCCTTCTTGGCCACCTGGGCACATTGCCGGCTCATGTTCAGCTGGCTGTCAACCAGCACCCCCAGGTCCTTTTCCTCTGCATATGCACCTTTTTTCCTTTTCATATGCACCATATGAACTTAGAGACCCAACACTCATGCAATGCATCTATTGCTATTGAGTTTAATTTCACTGTTTTGCCCCACAGTGTGGAAGGGAAGAAAGTAATGGGAAATTAATGTAAACCAGCCTGACGCACAAGCAGACCCTTACTCGTACCTCTGTAAAACACCCTCTAAAGCTGAAATGTAATCTGGTAGATGCTTCATGGCTGCATAGCAGGAGAGCTATTAGGAAGCAGCTGTCCTAAAAGGCACCCCTTGTTCCCAGGACACTCCATTTTGGTTGAACGTAGCAGAATTCCGCATTCCCTCCCTTCAGCATCTTGGATGTGTGGTGGAGGGAGCTGCAGCGAGGAGCCTGCAAGAAGCGCTGCCAACTGCAGGTGTGTGATGACATCTGGTAACAGGGATGTATGAGACGTGAAGGTGAGGAGACGTATGCAAAGTGCCACTGCTGCACCCACAAGTTCATAAGCTCACCTATCCTGCCCCACCTTGCTCTTTTCTTGTTTTTCCATCTCATACTGACCTAACTTATGCCAGTCTTGCAGCAAAACTAGGATCCTGATCCCTGAAGCTTTTTAGGTACCCAGTCACCACTGGAATGAAGAAGGAAAAGATATCTAAAGTGCTGTTAGGGGCAGCGTCTGAAGTTCTTGTCTCTTCTAAAAAGAGGAATGCATTTAGTGGGAATGAAGCAGAGGTGAATACAGTCCCTGATACTCGGTAAGAAAGGATCAGCACAATCAGCACTGGAGAGAGCTGTTAGTGCTGTGTGTCTGCATTCAGTCTCTTGCCTCTGACACTGTCACCTTCTGTGACCTTGGCCATTTTACTTTTCTTTGGTGCAGAAAAATGAAAATGCCATGGAAATACTTTAACAGATTGGCAATAGAGACTGAGAGAATTATTATATATATGTGTGTGTATGTATGTATATATGTACATATGAATGCACATAGTTTTATTTATCAAGGTTGGTTTTATTCCAGACATTTCCAAATCACCTGTATATTTTCATAGGCATAGTGAAAGAAAGCAAACAAAAACCTGCACATATGTATAGTTTTTTTTTTCACACCAAACCTACATAAAGGGTATCCTAAAAGGAAAGGAGTGGTTTGAAATCTCCCTTGGAACTAATATAAAGTTGCACTGTCAGTACGTGGATCAATACAGGCCTGCCTGGTGTCTGAGCTTTCAGTCTCAGAGAATATAAAGTCTTATAAATATATCTACCAGACGTAAGAATCATAATAAATTGAAACAGAATATTTGTATGTGTGTGAAAGAAAAGGGAAGAGAGATCAATGAATAGATGATGCTGTAGTTAATTTCTGTCAGTTCTTACTGCAAGTTTAAGGAAATGCCCAAGTAAATCAGCTGTAGTCTTTCTGTTGCTACCAGTGATCTGAGGACTATGTGTAAATCCAGTCTTCAGACAACATCAGAACTGTGCAATTGTCAGACAGGAATGGAGGCAGTGCTGTTTTACTTTTGCTTTGGTGCCTGAGGTTTATACACTCTGTACAAATACTGATTGATGTGCTGAATGTATATCATATATGAAGACTATTGAAGAAACCTATTTTCACAGAAGTTAAAAATCTTATGCCATGCAGTTGACTGCAAAAAAAAACCAAACCCTTTTTGCCTGCCTCCTATCCCCCACACATGAAGAAATTTCCATGTGTTCTCACTCCAGATTTTCGTGCCAAGCCCAGTGCTGCCGGGCCATTGGCACCCTGCCGTCATGGTGGCAGGGACCCCCAAGAAACAGGGAGAACTGTAAAAAATGCAGATCATCTCCCAGAAATCTGGGTGATCTCCTACTTTTGGGGCCAGGGGAAGGTCCTAACAAAGTCTGTGCGGTTTGAATTCACTCAAAAGGCTCCCATTTGAGTCATGCTTTTCTAAGTGTTGTAGGCTGTCTGTAGTGATTTTTAAACAGTGGGACTAGACATCTCATGCAGTTTAAGAAAGGTCAAAATTGTGAATAAGAGACCAGGTTAATACATACCTAGTGATTTGGTTTTGACTGCTCAGTCGAGCAAATGAGTTTTTCTAGGTCAGTGTCCTGGTTTCAGTGGGACAGAATTAATTTTCTTCCTAGTAGCTGGTACAGTGCTGTGTTCTGGATTTAGTATGAGAAGAATGTTGATAACACACTGGTGTTTTAGTTGTTGCTAAGTAGTGCTTACACTAGTCAAGGATTTTTCAGCTTCCCATGCTCTGCCAGCGAGGAGATGCATGAGAAGGTGGGAGGGAACATAGCCAGGACAGCTGACCCAAAGTGGCCAAAGGGGTATTCCATAGGATATGACCTCATGCTCAGTATATAAGCTGGGGGGAGT
>NW_009232625.1:0-332 GCF_000690835.1 Fulmarus glacialis
ATGATTCTATGGTTCTATAAATGCTCATCTGCCACAAAACACCCCAAGATGATTCTTGTGCATCAAAACTGCTGATTTTCAGTGACGCTGCTGCTGTCGGGGCAGTTGGGTGGCTACGTTGCAGAAAGCACCTGCTTCTTGACTTGCTCCCGCTTTTACCACGGCACAGGGGAGAAACAGCACCCAGCCTGCTGCTTAAGGGGCTGAAAACCAGTGAAACCACCACGGTGGCAACACCGACACCTGCCATGGGTTTGCTTCGAGACGATGAAGATGAGGAGGCGCAGGGGGGGTGCAGGAGGGGAGCGGGGTGACCGTGGCAGCAGGCGCAC
>NW_009232625.1:362-2700 GCF_000690835.1 Fulmarus glacialis
CCTGTCTGGATTTTGTACCTTTTGAGAAGCACTCAGAAAAGAGACTTCTGCAAAGTCTTGGCACAAATGCCTGGAAACCTTCCTCCTGCATGCCACGGGGCTCAGAAAGCAAGACACTTAAATGCATAGAGGACGGCAAATATTAAAAATACTAGGTCTAGAGGTCCTTGAGGGTGGTCAGCCCTTGTGAGCCTGCCAGCGTGTATCTGTGTGACAGACACCTGAGAGGGCCTTGGAGAACATCTCCACGTTCCCGAGAAGAACATCTGCAGGTCGCATCCAGCCAACTTAGCTCAGCCGTGCACTTTTGCTTGCTGTCTCACACTCACATTGCCTCCCAAAACCGAGGCAGCAGAAACCTCAGAGGGGCCAGAGATGGATGAAGGCAGCGATACATGCAAAGCATGCAAGATGAGAGGCTGGAAGTGACCGGGGTGATGGGGAGAGGAATGTAAAACACTGAGACCACGGTGAAAACTGAAGAGTCTCAGCTTTCTGCCACTTCAAGGACAAGGAAAATCCAGCGTAATGGAAACACGACTTATCTAGATCTCATCAAAGGCGAAAATTTGCCATGCAAAACCTGAATCAGCAGAAGTCACAGCTAGACATTTGCATCCCTCAACTGAACACCCTTGGCCATCCCTCAGATTTTGGCCTCAGAAGGTCCCACACTGGAGACCATCCCCAAGCTTTGCCTTGCAGAGGCCCGGCCCTCTGGCCAAAACTGCCATGCAAACGGCTGCTTCATGGGCTTTTTAGACCTTATTTTGAAGCAAAACACAGAGGCCAGTGTGGGAAAGGAGACCCTGTCTGGGTACGGGTCCCTGGGCTCTGTTATCGGCTGATTTTCCAAGCCACGTTCACCCGGACATGGTCCAAGCAGGTCCCCACCACACACGAGCAAGACTTTGGAGGAAGCACGGCAATACGGCATTTGGGGATGAGACACCTAAGAAAGCCAACCCTTGCTCTGGAGTCCTGCAGGTTTTCAACTGGTGCTCCCCGCTCCACATGTGTCTTACCGTCCTGAGAATGCCTGGTAAAAAAATCACAATACCACATTTAAAAGTGGCTTTTTGAGGGTTTTTTGTTTGCTTTTCAAAGCCCAGAGGAATTAGGAAGATGCAGGATTTCAATTCTTTCTTTCAAATGTGATGACGTAAGCGTGATTTTGCCCCGTAGCCGTGACTGAATAGCTGCATGGGAAACCCTTGCTGGATGAGACACAGAGCGACCCGTGAGCATCAGCAGCACCGTGACCATGGGGATGAGGGCAGCTCAGAGGACCTGGCACATGGGGAGCACAGCATGGGAGGAGGAAACACTCTGAGCTGGTATGATTGGACTCGAAAGGATCGTACGCCTGCCAGAAACCCCGTTGTGCTCAGAGCTGTGCTGGCAGAGCCGAAGAAGAGCCCTTCCTCCAACAGCGCTGAGTTTTTATAGAGAAATGCAAAGTGTGGGAGAAAGAAAGACTCATCCCCAGATCACAGATGGTGAAGTGAAGACCGAGGGCATGCATGGGATGCAACAGCCAGGAATTAAGCCAGCTCTCCTACGCCCCAACCCAGTGCCACGCCGTAAAATTGTTGCTCCAGGCTTGTAATCGTACGATAAAACAAGCCTGGGTGATGCAAAGCACCTATCAGTCTGTTGAGAGATGCAACGATTAAATAAAAATAAGCCAGAAACAATTTCTATCTGGTCTGTAAAAATAGCAGCCCCTGCACCTCCATTTCTCAGCGGAGGCTTCGCTGAGCAATCGCTGCGGTTATGCATCAGCTCGCTGCAGAAAGGAAAGCTGACGTGAACACCGCCGGTGCGCCGGGAGCCGGCGATGGGCAGCGCAACCGGTTTGGGATCGTTTCCTGCCTGCAATAATTTCCCATCCCGGATTTCCAGCTTTTTGCACGGTTCTGCTCCATGAGAAAGCAAACAGGGCTGTTACAATGCCCCAAATCCCTCCCTGCCACAGCTGGATGGACCTGCCTTTAGCCCTGAAATGCAAGAGTGGCTTTGCACGGGTCATTATTAGAGGGTGAAGGCAAAAGGAAGGGGTTTGCTAGGATGCCGGTTGCTTAAGGGGAGAAAAAAGGGTTTGAGCAAGGCGATGCTGTGGAAGGACATCCAGTCCCCACGCTCCGGTTGCTGATCTGCCCCCCAGGGCCACTACATCTTCCCCGGGCAAGGATGGTGTCTCTCCTGCCCTTCTTCTCCCTGCTATCACTGTCGGGGCAAACACACCCTAAAAAAATGAATCAAATCTGTTTTCCTGGAGAGGGGCCAGCCCCGTGGCAGGCTCGGTGCTGCTTGGGAGCCCCGGGCCCGCCGCCGC
>NW_009232625.1:2731-6980 GCF_000690835.1 Fulmarus glacialis
GCCGGAAAACCTGCAGGTTTAACTCAGCGCCGAGATACCGCCCACAGCAACATCTTTTGCAAGAAACGAAAGAAAAGATGCTATCATCTCCTTGGAGGGCTGCCTAAACACATGCCGTGATTTACAACACACGGGAACTTCTGCCACCGGACGGATCCTGAGAGGTGCCGGCCAAGAGCAACCCCATTAAAACCAGTTTATAACACATTCAGCTCTCATTTGATCTTAAAATAGCGGTAACAAATATAAGATAAGGACGGCCATGGAGGGGTGGAAAATCGAGGGGAAAAATGAAGGATTCCTGTTAGAAACCAGCGTTTGATTTGTTTTGCTTTATCAGAGAAGGGATCCAGTTCCCAGAGGTTCGAGAGGAGCTGGATAAACACACGTGGCAGATTTATCTAGTGCTCCAGCTCCGAAGGGAGTATTTCAAGCAGATATAAGTACCAACTGCTCTGCCTGGCGTGGCACCGGGGAAGGAAAGGGGGGTAGGAGAAAAAGTCCCTTTTTCACAGCACAGGTGGATGGACGTGCAGGTGCAGACACCACGCGAACGGAGGAGGTGAGCGAGGTGGCCGCGAAGCCACCGCGAACCCCAAGCAAAGCACCACGAAGCGAACATAACCCAGTGCGGTGCAGACCACGCTCACCGTCCCGGTGGTTGCGGGAAAGGTACTTGAGTCCTTCGTCCAGCAGGATAACGGGCAGGGAGATTTTCATTACAACCACCCACTGCGGCCAGCTCAGGGGGGTTACCTGGAAGATGAGCTGCAAGGCAGAAAGGATCGGACATGTCAATAGGGAAGGAGGTGGGATTTTGTTGTTTGTTTGAAAGGTCAGGTCGTGGTATGGCACAGGTTGAGAATGGGGCATCCCAGGTGCAAGGAGGGAGGATCCAGACAGCCCAAAGAACAGGATTTCTTCAAGGTCTGTCATGATCCCAAGGTGGCTCTTGGCCAAGACCAGTCAAAAATGATGTCCTTCATCTCTCTTGCAGATGAGGAAAGTGAGGCACAAGCTAGGACTGTAAGTGCTCACAGGCGCTTAGAAGGGGACAAAGGACAATGTAATCTCCTAGGCGCGGTGACCCGCTTCATCTTAAGCACCCTTAGGCATCAACCGAGGCATCACCAGCCTTAGACTGCAAAGGGAGGCGATGCCTCCAGAAGGAGCTGAGATATCCATACCCCTTTGCATTGCCTATAAGGAGAGCTTCTGACTTAAGTAGAGGCTCACTGGGGCAGGGTGCCTCCCGGTCCCCGTGTTGGTTTGAGTCACAGGACCTGGTCCTGAGGGCACACGCTGGGGACAACCATCCCAGAAGTTTCCAGACCCAAAGATTGCTCCAGGGGATGTCCTCACCCACGGGAGGAGCCCCCCGGGCTGCGCGCGGACGTGGCACAGGGCACTCACAGGCATGGGCTTGACGTAGAGGATGAGGAAGTGCAGAGCCATGGACACGACGATGGCCCCCAGCAGCCAGATGTTGAGCCATGGTGGCATCCGCAGCAGCGACTGGTTCTCAGAGACACTGCGAAAGTGAGGGGAAAGTGTTAGCCCCAATAACCTCCTGCCCGAGCTGGGCGTTCCCACTCCTCTCCAAGGCTGTATGCTATAGCCCCTCTCTTCCAGACTGTTCAGCTTCAGGTTTTGCCGCGATTTGGATCTGGACACCCATCTCAACACAACCAGCCATGCATGGCCTAGGGCCGGTCGTTAACAGGGCCAAAGTGCTAACGGATGCAGATCCAGTCCTTCCTCCAGCACTACTGACAGCAGCACGCTGGCCTGGAGGGGTTTATTTAAAGTGAGCCCTGTGGTCCCCTGCGAGAACACTCCGAATGGCTCTGTCGAGTCAAAGCAAAGCCCTCAGCCCACCAACAGATGCTCAGAGAGACCCTACACAAAATCGGTCACACGTAGAGCCCACAGAGCAATCCTGCGGCCACCCTACCTGTTCAGGGCATTGCACATTTCGATTGTCACCAGCACTGACAGAGCCATCGTGGTCGGGTATCGGGACTCAAAGATCTCACAGTCGATTCCTTCAAAGATGGGGTTGTCCTCGGTGCACCTCATGAAGTTCCTCTGTCGGCACAGGAAACCGCTGGTAAATACACGGCAGAGCAGCAGCGTAGGAAAGGGAGGAAGGAGGAGGAAGAGGTCGACTGGTAGGGGGGCACGTGGTCAACCTTGATTATTAGGGGTGCTGTTAAATATCCCACGGTTCAGAGCAACTGATAAAACTGTCTAAAGTGACCCAGCTTCTGCTGTGGTTGGGGCTTTGGGGTTATGGCTGGATCGTGGCTTAGGGATTTTCACGTGCAGTTAATAAGGTGTTTGAGCACACACGCGTCTCCATCAAAACCACATCCTCCATTGCACGTGACATCGGGATGCGATGGCAACCGCTTTCCCACCTCCTTGTTCAGACCTGTTCAGAATGTAAAAATCGATCCCTTTCAATGTGGGATCAGGTACGGGAGCTCCTTTCAGCTTCTTTGAATCAAGTTTTTCCCACCATGCTGGTCGCTGGCAGAAGCAAGGCTGGAAACATGAGCCTGAGGGAGAGAATTTGCTTTTATTTTAAATTATTGTCTTCTCCACCAGGAAGTTGGCAACACTACAACAACCACAGAAGAAGGGTAGAAGAAAGACCCCAACGCCTGAATCCGTGCTCTCACCCATCTGCTCAACACGTCGCCCCGTTCCCCTCCCGACTCACCAGCTGATGGAAGGAGACCTGCGGTCCCTCGGCGTCGTACAAGAACCACCAGGTCGCTGCGCCCACCGTGGCCAGGCCCACGTACACTGCGGCCGAGAGAGACACCCTTACCCCCAGCACCCGGCAAGGAGCCCCCTACCCCACGGCACCCCATGCCCGTCCTCGTCCTCTGCCCACCGGCGCCCGCGGGGGCTCACCTCCGATGGCCAGGTAGCGGAAGAAGAGCCAGCCGCTGATGAGGGGCTCCTTGGGGTTGCGGGGCAGCTTGTCCATAATGTCCAGGTCGGGGGGGTTGAAGCCCAGCGCGGTGGCCGGCAGCCCGTCCGTCACCAGGTTCACCCACAGCAGCTGCACGGGGATGAGGGCCTCGGGCAAGCCCAGGATGGCCGTCAGGAAGATGCTGTGGGGGAAAAAATCAGAAATGCTGAATTAGATGAGCTCCAGGGCAGGCAGAGAAAGTGTCTGTGTTGTGCGAGGGGAGAGCGAGCAGGAACCCTGGATCCCAACACCCCAAACTGAATATTCACCCAAAGTCCTGCAGATGAACCTGCAGCCCCTGAGTCAGGAGCCTGAAGTCCAGGACTGAACTTTGCAGCTAAAATTTGTTCCTGTCACTACGAAAATTTGCTTTGCAGTCGAAACCCAACCATTGACGTCCCCACAGCTACGCGGGTTCCCGTTCCCAGCACAAACACCCCTGCTGAAATGCAAGGGCAAAGGATGCCCAAGTGATCCCAAGGCTGAGGCCAGCACTGATTGACTGGGAGGGATGGGCAGGGGACAGGGACAGGGAGAACTTCCCCAGGACCTGATGCAAAGTGCATCGGTGCGACCTGGTGACAACAGCCTGTCCACAAATATCCGCACCCGTCTTAGACGCTGGCATGAGCTTAAATAGGCAATGCATTAACAAAACAGCTCCTGGGGGGTGGCGTGTTTATAAAACCACAAAAGAAAAATCCCCCTATCCCTGGGGAAAAAGGCAGAGCTGCTCGGTTTGGTTACAATTTTGGGCACCACATGCTGCCAGGGGCAGGGGACACGAGCAGGTCACCTGCCCCAGGGGACACATCCCCACCACTGCTCCCCCCAGCATGGTGCCTGGTGCGGGGGGCTCTCACCAAACGACCTCCCCGACGTTGGAGGAGATGAGATAGCGGATGAACTGCTTCATGTTGTTGTAAATGGCCCTGCCCTCCTCGACGGCCGACACGATGGTGGAGAAGTTGTCATCGGAGAGCACCATCTCAGCGGCCGACTTGGCGACGGCCGTGCCCGACCCCATGGCGATGCCGATCTCAGCTTTCTTCAGGGCCGGGGCGTCGTTGACGCCGTCACCCGTCTGCACGAAGCCGTGATTAACGGGGTGCAAGGGGTTGGGCCAGGCGGAGAGGAGGGGACCGGGGGGCGGTGGGGTGTCCCTGGGGGGACTCACCATGGCGGTGATCTCGTGGAAGGACTGGAGATACTCGACGATGCGGGACTTGTGCGCCGGCTCCACGCGGGCGGAGAAGCGTGCAGCCA
>NW_009232625.1:7129-13304 GCF_000690835.1 Fulmarus glacialis
ACGCGGATGCCGGCCTTGCGGCACATCTCGATGGAGGAGGTGACCTCCTTGCGGGGAGGGTCCAGCATCCCCACGCAGCCCACGAAGGTCAGGTTGTTCTGAGGGGGGAGACAGCCCCAGACCCACATTAACCTGCGGGGATGCAGCCGCTTCCCTCCCCGCTGTGAAACCACCCCGGGCACGGGCATTTCCCCTGGGAGGAAACTTTCAGGAGGTTTCCTACCAACAGCCCCATGGATGCACCCTACAGCCCCAATGCAATGGGATGCTCTCGTCCCCTCTGCGGCTTCCCACATCTTTTCGCTTCGCTCCCCTTCCTCCTTGTGGTCCCCAGGTGGTGGTCCCCAGGCCAGTGGCCACCCCACGGGGATGGATGCCCAGTGGGACTGGGCTGTTGGCCTCAGTACCAGCCCTGCTGCATGCAACTCTGCACCAGGGTTTGCAGAGGAGGAGCTGAGCTGTTGCATTGCCCAGTGCCCACGGAGAAACCAGAGAGAAAATACTGCTGGAACAGCTGGAATTGGGCGGGAAAACTTTGGGAATAAGGAAGGAAGCTCCTGGAGAAAGCCACCGGTGCCGTACCTCGTAGTGGATGAAGGCGGCAGAGTCATGCAGCTGCATGGTCTCCCTGCGGAGCGGGCGGGCGCGTCGTGAGGGGCCAGAGCCAGGCAGCGCAGCGTGTCGATGCCCATGCCCCAATCCCGGATCCTGCCCAGGATCTTCTCCCGCACCGGGGCCGTCAGCGGGACCCTGGCGGTCCCCACACGGACGTGGGTGCAGCGCTCGATCACGCTTTCTGGGGCGCCCTGGGGAGAAGCAGAGGGCTTAGGGGCTGGAATGAACCTGGAGGATAAGCATCTCTCGCCAGCGCCGAAGGAAGTGCCGGAGGGAGGGAAGGCACCAAGTTTGGGCAAAGGAAAAGGCAACCTCCCCAAAACTCCAGCACACGCATCCCGGCACGGCGGCTCAGCGCGCTAGATGGCAGCCTCTGACCGAGCGCACGGGGACCGCGGCCGGGAAGGATGAACCCACGTCAGGTCACCAGACGGCAGGGTCTGCTCTGCGGGGGATCCGTCTGACTCCCGCAAAACTGACACCTCTGCCCGGGATACTCCCGGATCCCCTCTCAGACCTGGAGGGGATTAGGACCGTAAGTCTCCGCTGAAAAAATGCGCTGCCTGCGGGATGCTCAGCGGATGCTTGCGATGCCTCTGCGATTCAGGAAAACATGTCCTTCAGCATCCCAGCATCTCACCCTGTCCCTTCTGACCTTACAAAGGACCCTTGACATTGCTTTCTAATATAAAACTTGCAATCCTTCTATTGCTCCTCTTAAAAAAGCTCGCCCAGGACCGGCAGGGCCACAGATGCGGTGGCTCCGGAGGGTCCCAGCCTGACCTGGAGGACAGAGTTCACCCACCCAGAAGATCTCCCAGGGGGAACAACAATATACAAATCTTCTCGGAGTCAGCGGGGGGAAATTCCTGCCGCACCTCTTCTCTTGGGAAGAAAATGCCCTTTAAACCACTACTTTATTTCTGGTTACAGTGGAAAGCTGGACATCGCCCTTTGGGCGTTACTGGTGTCCAGAGGGTCCAAGCCTTTAGCAAAAAGGGACAGTTCTCCCCCGGCCCCAGCACCAGCACACTCAGCGCCTTTTCCTCCCTTTAAATCATTTAACCTCCTTTTTTTCCTATCCATACTGCAAAGACTCACCTCCTCCCTGACCACCCCAGCCTACCTGCTGGCTCCTGGGAGCTAAGGGAGGAGACAGACCGCAAAGCACCACTGCCTGCTGCAGTCAAGGGCCAAATCCTGCTGGGGTGTGCATGGGGAAGGAGGATCCTGCAGGGTGCTGAGGACCTTCTCCCCTACCTTGACGAACATCTTGCTGCCTGCAGAGTTGTGGCCGGGGCCGGTGGGCGTGCAGTACACCGACATGGACTTGCGGTCGCGGGAGAACTCCAGGGTGCATTCCTTCCTCATCAGCTGCTTGATCACCTGCGGGGACAGCGTGGGGCTGAGCCGGGGCATGACCGGGACACAAAAAACCCCCCCCCCGGCCCACCCCCCCCGCCGGAGCCGGCACAGCACCGGTGATGGGAGGAAAAGGGCAACCACAGGAGCCAGGAGGGGTGGGACAGTGCAAAAAGCAGAAGGAGCTTTCCCTATGCAATTTTCCTGAGAATTTTAACCCCTCCGACTACACCGTTGCTGCCCAGGCCACAGCACACGCCAGCGTGTGCCAGACCTTTATTTTATTGACCCCACACAGGATGCCAAAGATAAAGCCCCGTTTGCCCGAGAGGTGGGGGAGACTTTCCCCCGCACTGGGCTCCAGGACGGGGCATTGCATCCCACTCATTACAGTTGAGGGGTTTCCCCTGATCCTGCACCCACAGGGGTCAGTGGGAGTGGGAGCACCAACATCACCTGCGGCTGGATTGGTTTCCATCAAATTAACCAGCTCTGCAGCTGAGACTAATTAGGCTCATTTCAGGACATGCTAATTACCCAGAGGACTGCCAGCTAAGCAGTAACAATCATTCACTCAAACGGTACCTGCAGCTTTGCAGGGCGAGGGCAGGGCAGGGGCTGCCCCCGCGCACGGACCCACGGGCACAGGCAGTGCCCACAGACAGGCTCCTGCACCCCAACACCCCACCACAAACCCGGCTCTACTATGGCTACTAGTTAATTATTTAAGGAGCCAAACGCCCAAGCCAGTCCTCCTCAGACCGATCCCCATCCTGCGCATCCCCACCGGCATCCTCTCCCGGGAGGAGACATCTTGTCCCAAAAAAGCCATTTAATGAGCAGCACATCTGGGGCTGATCCAAAGTATTTTCCGGAGAGGGCAGCGGGGACGTTGATGCCAGCCTTGCTCTGCATGGCTCAACTGCTTATATGATTATTATTTTTTGTTGCCAGGAGGGCATTTGCTTGCAGCAGGGACACAAGCACCTTTTTGCACAGGACTTTTAGAGCAACTTAAATTTAAATAAATCAGTGAAGGGGGCAAAGCAAAAGAAAACTCCTTTGGGGGTAAAACCGTGCAAGTTCAAAGTTAAAAGGATGCTCCTACTGCAGCGAAACTGCGAGCGGGAGCTGGGGAGGTGGAGAGATGTGCAAAGGGGATTCACCCACGCAAAACGCGGGCACTGCCTGTGGATATACCAGGCAAACACCAAGCGGCTCTCGAAGGCCAAACAAGTGCAGTGACTACCCGTAGGCGGGAAGTTTTGTGCCCACAAAAGCAGTGCTGTCCCCGCTCAGCGCAGCAACAAGGACACTTGGGAGCAGCCAGCCGCTGTGGAAACCCCAAAATCCCACCGGAGATTTCAAAGCACAGAGCCACCGGGAGCAAAATCAAGCAGCAGTGAAGAAACGCTGCCAGGAAACCCCAAGGAAGGGGGTTTTGTCCCTGCCCAAACACAAGAGTAAGGAGAGAAGCACCAGTGGCCGAACCCAGCCTGGCAGCTGCGCGGGAGGGCAGCGACGGGCACGCGTAACGAAGCAGCTGCCGGACTGATGTACAGCTGGGAAATTCCATCTCCCTTATCAGAAAGGAGTCAGGGGATTTATTATGACCTCCTTGGACCTATCTGGGGAAGAAATGCCAGAACAGAGAGCCCTTCCTTTGAGCAAGCAAAGACATTGTAAGATCTAACAGCATGATACCAAAGCCGAGTAAATCCAGACATGAAATAAAGTGTATTTTCACCAGGAGGACGGGGAGACGCTGGAGAGCTGGAGTAGGGGAATAGCCAGCAGGGGATATTTTCACATCAAAAATAGATGTTTCCAAAGAGCAAGCCTTGTTCAGGCTCTGGGGAATGGGGTTTGGTTCACGCTATGGAGGACGGCTGTTCAGTGCAAACCGGGCACCTAAAAGATTTGCTGCGAAGCTACAAAACTCCAAACCTCCTCATCTGCAGCCGGAGCTCTGCCCATCACCGAGGGGATCTCTCCTGGCTGAGCAAGGACTGGGCTGAGTTTGAGCCTCGGGGATCACCCGCTCCGAAGCTCCATGTGGACCCAGGTTAGTTCCCACGGCCGCGGCACCAGCCCCCCCGGGGTCACTGCACTATCTGCTCCAAACACGGCTCAGCCCCCTGCGAGCCAGGAAATTGCATCCTCGTGGCAGATCAGTCCCTTAGATCATTGCAAGTGGTTATTGCTCAAATAACAGTCGTCCCAAAGCCCGCCTCTCCCTCCCGTCCCCCGGCACCGGAGCTCACAGGGGCCTCCCCCCCACTCACCGAATTGCAGGCGTTGGCTCGCTCCACCTTGGAGAGTTTGCTGGTGTCGGTGTTGAAGACGTTCATCTTCTCCACCAGGCACGTCAGGGCTGTTTCAGTGGCTTCCCCCACTTTCTCGTAGACTTTTTTGGACTAGAGGACAGAAAAAAAAGAAGGAGCTTAAGCTTTAGAGCACATCCCCTACCTGCCGCTCCGACCAAGGATGCCGTTGCCCTCCGCACCATCCCGGGGCTCCCAGAGCGTTGACCTGGGATGGGCTGAAGCCAGGGCAGAGGATCCCAAGGGACAAACCTCCGCTGCGAAGGGGCCCGCAGCGAAGGGAAGAGCATCACCCGTGCCCCCCCCCAGCCCCGGTGCCCCCCCCACCCCGTTGTCGTCCAGGGAGGACTCGTTGCGCTTTGCAGAGGGCGCAGATGGTGGCCAGCTCCACCAGCCCGTCGTACTGCCCGCACTGCACCGGCTGCTCGTCCTTCAGGCTGCGGGGAGAAAACAACCCCCAAAGCCTTACACTTCACCAGGTTACACGTTCAAATAATACTTAGCTTCTCCTATATATCCCTCGTAAACTTTTCTGAAAAGAGGGAGAAAGAGCCCGGTTAAAGCCCCGGGCTTGGCAATAAACGCTTGGGTTTGCATTTTGTGCTTTACCAAATGGGGCAGGACTAGTTGCAAATAAAATATCACAAATAAACTTTGGAAGTGCCCCAGAATAAAGGGGGCTGCAGGGGAGCGCAAAAGAGCATTGGACCTGAACGCAGGGGCTGTCAAAAGGCTGCTGATGAGGATGATGGACGAGAAAAGGGGTAAAGAAATTCAAGTTAACGTTCACTCCCCCAGGGGTTTCCAGTTGCTGGGGATCCAGAGGAGCTGCAGGACCGGCAGCAAGTCCCTTCTCCTTCCCGTGATGCTGCTTCGTGCTCCGGAGAGCCAAAGGGAGCGTTTAAGAGCGGCAAACAAATTTAACATCTGCATTGCTGTGGCTGTTCCTAAGCAAGCGGCGAACTGTGGCCTTTGCTTCCTAAATAGCAGCTCTTTGCTACGTAAAGGAGCACAAACTGGAAAGGAGCAGCCCCGAACACCCCAGTCAAGCCAGATGCTGCTTCTTGCCCGGTGGCAGAAACGGCAGCGGTGGTTTTCAGGGGAAATAAAAAATTATCCCGGCTCCAGGAGAGGTAACTGCAGGTTAGAGCTGTACAAACCCAGCCGGTCATCTGCTTGCTGGAAAAATAATTTGTCAGGCATTTATTAGGATCAGTTTATTCCACTGCTGGTTCCCAATGGAAAGAACATTTTGGAGCCCTTGTTACAGCTCAGGAGCGGAAAACAGGGAGCGGCCAAGAAAATCTGAAAAATCTGTTGTTGCTGAGGGACAAGAAGCGGCCCCGGGCTGCGAGCGGGCGGGGGAGAGCCGCTGCCCCCGGCCCAGGGGATGCTGCCCCGGGCAGGGGCAGGGGGAAGGCAGCGGGTGGAGGAGGGAGCCTGCAGACACCCTGGGCCAGGGTTAGGTGTTTGGGAAGGTGGAAATACCGGGGATGGCTTTTGGAGCGTGTGATCCCCTGGATAGTGCTGGGAAGGGATGGGGGGATATGTCTCCATCGTCGGCTGGCCCCGCAGGGAGCCGGGCGAGATCCGCGCGCTGGGAAAGGCATCAGCAAAGGCGCTGCTGGCTGGGGGGTGTGTGGGGACACGAGCAAAACCCAGGGCAAGACACCACGACCAGGCTAAAGCAAAGCCGCCGAGTCCTCCAAGCATTTCAGTCCCACCAGCCCCGGGGGAATGGGGGGGTTTCTCCCTACGACACCTAAGCGAGCCCTCGCATTCCCCTTGATGCGCGGGGCGAGCACGGGGCTGAAACAAAGCTCAAAAGCAACATGAATTGCTGCAGAGCAATGCAGAGCCTCACCACAGGCAGG
>NW_009232625.1:13505-13758 GCF_000690835.1 Fulmarus glacialis
ATTCATGAAATCTGAGGCTGGGATGAATTATAGTCGCTCCACAGATGAGCAGAAGGGACCGTGGTGAAGAACATGCCCGGGATCACACAGCAAAGCGAAAGGGAGCGGCGAGGGCTCCAACCACCAGCTGAACTTCTCATCTTCCTCCTTCCCAGACCTTCCCCACACTGGGGAGCATCGCCTCCTCTCAAAGGAGGGGGAAAAAACAACCACAACGGCAGAAAACCCCGTGTGTGTCATAAAACACCAGGGA
>NW_009232626.1:0-8202 GCF_000690835.1 Fulmarus glacialis
CCCCCAAAAAAACCCAAAATCAAAACCCTGCCGCCCTGAAACAGCTGACACTCTGGCTGTCTGAAAGCGTCTTGTTTACAAAGACTGGTATGCATTGCTGTAGTCAGTTATTGGTCCCAAAATTTCCTAAAAAAAAAAGTCTCTATGAAGAATTCGTGTTCCTCTGGACTTGCTTAAAGTATAGCAAGGAATAGCGATGCTTCAACCAAAGAGCACTTTGGAAACAGTTGAGTGATGTATTTTTTCTCCTGCAGGTTGCCAAGGGGAAGGGAGAAGGCCTTGTGAATCCCTGAGACACTCAGGTTACCATTTGCAACAGCAGGAAATAAGCACAGCCCAAAAACCCCAAGTTTAGTCAAAGGAAAGAGTAAGGTAATAGTGGTTTGTGGTGGATAGGGAAGGTAATTCGTAGTGTGCTCTGAAGAATCAGACTGTAGCCAATCTACAGCTCTGAGTAGTGGCATTTCTAGTGCAGACCCAGCTGAGGCTCTGCAGTCAGCATCCACTGGCCAGGGACAGGTATCCTGCCGACATGATGTGGAGATACTTGAAACACCATTGTATAAAAAAGGTGTTTTAGTTCTTAACATGAAACATACTGTTTCAAACTAGAAAGCAAACATACTCAGCAGTTTCAGCAGAGACAAGTGACTCTATGAACTGATAGTGTCAACTTGATGGCTCTGAGCTCAATTGTTTTTCCCCTGAGAATCTGGTTAAATTGGACTGTCTGTAGTGTCAGTGTTATCTTACTGATGGCCTTCTAGTTTTCTGACTTTCCTCTCTGCAATGCACAATGCCTTATAAACGACGATATTTTGTTATTCTTATACTCTGTTGCCTTTTTCATTGAGTTGAAAATTTTCATAGATCTCACTTACTAATCTCACTTCTAAGTTTGTTCTTATTCATGTTACTGTGCCCACAAGACAGTACTAAATAGGCTGCAGAGCCTTGTACGTGTTACTGAAAGTACGGATCAGGCCACTGTCCTCCCTGCTGTGTTGTGGGTATGTTTTTTTCCTCACCTGTGTCAAACTTTGAGCCTTCTTTCAAAGCGGTGACTTTTCAAGGGGCTGAGGGTCTTTTACAGCGGGGCTGGAGAGCTGTGTTTAGATGGGGAGAACAGGTATGAAAGTCTTTCCTTAATCTGGACCAGGAACAGAGGGGTTAATATGTGTAGTGGCCAGAAGGCACTACACAGAGCTTAAAATAACCAAGATCAGGATAATTTGGCTTTAAAAACCATCTGGGGCTTGATTCAGTGCTCATTAAAATTCATGGTAGCCTTATGATTGGCTTCTGGAAGAATTAAGCAGGGTGTTACACTTTATAACGAGTACTTTGGGCCTTGTCCAAGGAAGTACATAAATGCATACAGTAATGTTAGAAATTAACTTCTTTCCTGTAACATCCAGCTTAGAATAAGAATCCTTCTAGCATTTGTGGAAGTCAGTGAAAAAACTCTGGTTTCAAGGGACTTTGGATTGGATCTGAAGAACAGATGTTACAGCTGAGTCTGGAAAGAAGTCTCTCTGGGCAAGCCATCTCTGAGCTGTTCATGCTATAGCAAGCTGTCCAGTTTGGGTACACACATAATTAATTTGCAGAAATCAGAGCTTCTGAGTGTGTAGTGAAAGGCATGGAAAATCAGATTGCAAACCTAGATGCTGTTATAGAATATTTGGGCCACAAAATGCATGCTGTGTTTATTTCATTAGAAACCTAAATGTATAAAGTAATGTCACAAATAGTTTAGATCTCTACCACCTTATCACCATAGGTGATGTTAGTAGACAAGATGCTCCTGTTTGTGACTGCTACTGAGGAAACTTCCTGATTTCTGACACTTTATGATAAAATATGCACTCTTTGGTGTTAACAGAGAAGAAAATACTAATTCTGCTGTTTGCTCTCAAATCAGGAATCTGCAAAGCTCTTCAGGCTTTTGTGTTTTCTTCCAAATTCTAAATATGTTCTCCCTAAGCTTCTGCAAAATAGCAGCCTGAGTGACGTAAAGCTGAGCCAATAACTTATTTAAAGAACATTGCCATTTATTTCTGTGTCATTTAAAGGCATGTTTTTAAAACAGTCTCTTAGAACTCAGGGTCACCTAAATTATCTGGCTACTTCTAATTTGTGGTCTGTGATCACCTTCCTAATGGATTGTGGCTGTTCTTGGACTGAGATTGCTATTTGTTGAAAGAAGGAAATGAAAGAATTTTCCAGATAACTACCCAAGTATTTCTGTAGGGAATCTTTGTCTAAGCACTTGCGCACAACTGTTAGCCAGGCTTTCAGTTTTCATCAAAGTTCTGCAGAACAAAACAAGAAAATGCTCGTTATGAGTCTTAACATGCATTTGTTTTTAAAGGTCACATGTGGAAATGAACTAAGTTAATACTTTTTTTATTTGAACACATTTATCTGAATTCATTTATTTATAGAATTTTTTTGGCACTCCAGAGACCACATGAACAAGAAATGTGTTTTTGAATTAGTAGTTTGATGAATGATGATTAAGTAGAAGGTTAACAGGATTTTTTCACTTATTTTTATGATGCCATCTTCAGAATCTCCAGATCTGCAGAATAGGAGACATAGCTGTTTGAGCTGTAAATAAAATGGTATTTCTGATGTTGCTCCTTTCTTAGCATCTTTAATTATTATTATTATGCAGAATCTGGGTATTTCCTTTAATTATATCTCTCTCTCTATATATATCTATCAGTGGATTAGTTTCTGGTGTTATCTTGAAGAGGATTCTGGTTCAGTAGTTCCATTATGGTTTTGCTCCTTACAGCAGCCCGCAGGACCTAGACTTGTTCCAAAGGAAGGACATTTGTTATGATAGCAGCCAGATGCCAGCAGGTCCATGTGGTCGGGTGGACTGTATAAGTGTGTTCAATTTGGACTCCATTAATCATGTGGTAGGGTTTTGGTATAAAAATGTTCTTACAATACCAGAAACAGCCGGCATGTTTCAATCCTTTGTAACACACATTGCCTGACTGTGTGCACATTTTAGTTTCTTATTGTCGAATCTGACAGCATTAGTAGTTGCACAAATGTTTTGGGTAGTTTTGAAATTTTTTTTAACAGAGAATGGTGGTTGGAAGCTTTATCATGTGCCCACCAGCCTGTGTCTGCTGAAATAGCATGCCCCAGAGCAACCAGCATCTTATTCTTTCTTGTGCTAGCCTTTAGGCTAGTATAAACTGCAGCCTGAATGAAGACTGGAGGAGAGAGCTGAGTATAAAGACAGTAAAAGGCTTCTCTAACTACTAGCAGGAAAGACCAAAAATCACTCTTAGGGGAGGTAGCAATTAACAACTTTTTCCTCTGTTGTAGCAGTCACTCCTTTGCAACCCATCCTGTGGACTCCAGTGCATTCAGAGCTCATGGAGATAGGGAAACTGAGGGTACAGTATTGTGACATGCTTGTTTCAGTGGCAAAACAAGAAGGCCCAGTTCCTGCATTGCAGGTCGCTGGCTTCTGAGTTGTGGTGGCATGACTGTTTGCATGGCTGAGCTGTATGCCAGGCTGCTGAAACCATCTGAGTTTCAAAATAAATTAAATTAATAAAAAAAAAACCCAAACAGGTTTAACCCTTCACCTACCTCCTATTTCCAGTAAACCCAAAAGTTTTTTGATGCAAGTAGTTGTATTGATTATCTGCATGGTATGGTCCGCAGGCAGCTGTACAGTCATACCAGCACAACTAGGGAAATTAGCTGCAGTACAGAAGTATGACTGAGTGGCATGCAGCCGTGCTGCATGGTGAAAGGGAAGCAATTGCTCAGTCCAGCAACTAGAGGGGGCTGAGATGAATTTTGGATTCTCATCCCCATTGCAATGGTCAGCCCTTCCCCTCTTCTCCTCATATTCCATTCAAACAGCGGCTCTCTACCTCTACCAGCCTTCCCCCAAAATAAGCTACCCATACGCCACCGTAGTACAGAGCACCCTCCTGTACTTGCTGTAGGGTGGCTTCTGCCGGGAGGGTGACCATGACGCCCATTCCCTGGCACAGCATTAGCAGTGCAGCTCTCCGAGATGGGCTGCATGCATTCAGCTGCTTAGGGCTGTGTTGGCTGTGAGGGCAGTTGTTCCCTGCCTCCACAAGGCAGCGAGTGGGACGGGAGCCTCCTGTGCTGCACAGAGCCACGTGGCTGGATTTTGACAAGCATAAGCTCCAGCACTCAAATTATTCTAGGCTCTTGAGAGTTGGGTTTGAACATACCCAGAGGTAGAGAGGGACTAATAACAACAAATGGTGTCAGACTTTTGCTACCGTTATTTTAGCCACTAGGAATTCTCTGAATTCTCGTTAATACTTTTGCAATAGCTGACTGACCTAGTTATTCTGAACAGAAGCTGTAGTCTATATTCCTCTTATGTCGGCCAGGGATTTCAATCTGCATTTCTATAGCATCTTTAAGGATTGCAGCATGCTTGAAAAAACAACAGATTAAGCCACCTCTGTTCTGTGGGAGTTAAGCTTTGTCACAGTCATTTTACCAGTGTGCAAAATGACCTTCCCAAGGTGACCTGGCGAATCTGTGGAAAAGGTAGGCTACGCTGACTTTCTGCTGCGATGTTACCATTGCAGGACTGATTGTCCTGACTTTTGTGGGAAGCAGCAGATACACCTTTTGTAGAGGGTGCACAGACCTGTCTGGTGGAGCATGACGTTACTTCTATTATAACCTAATATGTCTGTGAATTTTTGCAAGTAAAAAATCTGGAAGAATTGTGAGATGGCTGTGATCCAAGCTGTATTGATATTATCTGCAGGGAATGTCTACCAAGCCACAGGAATTTAACTAGTAGCAAAATAGCATGTGCTGTGTTCAGGTGATCCTCTTGAGCTTTAGTTTCAACTTCTCATCAGAGTGGGAGTTAAAATTTTTAAAGAGAGTCTGCTGTTTTCTTACTCTCTTTAAGCTTCATCTGCTTTCTTGCCTATGTTCTCAGCTCTCGCTGCTCCAGGCTAGCATTCTCAGTCTGGCAGAATTTGCAGGTCCCTGTGCTACTTCCTTGCTGGCTATGCTTTGCTGCACCATTGGAGTTGCCCGGCCCAGGAGAGCCTGGCTGTGATTCTGCCCTAGTGCCGATGAGAGCCTGAAGCAGCACAAATTTTCTTCTTTCATGTGACCATACGCTCTTTCATGAGTGTACATGGTATTTGCCGGTGTGCATATGGTGAAGAGGCACTCCAAGCACCACAGTGCCCTGCCAGTTTTGAACATGGGCATGTGTCCTGATCTGTAACTGCATGCAGTGCCCTGGCAGAGGTGATGAACTTGCTAAACCAACTTCCAGTTCTTCAGCTCTGGTGCCTTTGGTTTTGTTTTGAAATGGGCCAAAAAAATGGAGACTGGATGAGACTGTAAACCTTGAGACACTTGCAAGCACACTGAATGAGCTCATGCAGTGGGAGTGCAGATAAGGCTTTGTCCTGCTGGGATCTCCAGGACGCTACCTTTATAATGACAGCAATGCTTAGTAAGCAGGAGGATAACCCTAACATTAGAGCTGGCAATCCAGATAGTGCTCTCTTGAAATTTTCTATCCACCTCTGAATGCAATAGCCTTGGGGAAAGGTAGCTAAATTGTAAGCACTTATTTAAAGTGAAACTGCCTCTGGATTGCTCCCTCCTTATCTCCAGTCCTGGCTAATGTCATGTGTTGATTATGAGACTTGCAGACTTGATTCCTATCTTGTGCTTCCTCCCACCAGTTGATGCTGATGCTTTGTGAATTTGCAACACACCCTTTCTCCTAGTGACCCCTTTGTCCCAATTGTTGGCATATTTTTTCACTTCCCTGGCCAGCTTACTCTGGATTTCAAGAGCCATGAAAGAGAAGAGGGACCATACTTCTTTGATGGAAGCACATTTGTGCCTCCTAGCAAATCTCAGAGCTCAGAGGAGCCCTGCTAGAAGATCTAGCTCTGAACCACAGCGTGGCTGCATGGGTGGAATAGCCTTAGTTCTTACTGGGATTTCCTGAATGCATCAGGTTTACTGTGCCTTGGTTTTTGGCTTCCCCTGGAAGCTTTGTTGAAGCAGGATAAATTTTTCTTAATGGCTTGCCCAGTTTCCACAAGCTCCAAAGAGGTGGCCAAGTATGTGTCTCCTGGCTGAGGTAGAAGTAAGACGTCGTATGTAGTAGAGTTAGCCCTGGTGTCTCTAACTTTTTTTTTTTTAAGATTACAAGTGCCCGGTCTTGCCTGTTGGCATAGTAAAATGTTGAAAAGTTTTTTTTCTCTCACAAAATTCTGCTCCAGTAGAGCTGAAATGGGCTTAAATGGAATCTATTGCAGCAACAGCTCAGGATGTGAGGTACTGGTGCTTTCCTGACACAGTGACGTGGATGGGCAGGGTGAGAAAAGAGGCGAGATCAGCAGTTTTGATCTGAAATTTGCTATGCTTTGTGTCTGGGAAGGGGACATGGAGTACAGAATGCCCTTTGCTGTGTAGATAAATCAAGCAGTCTGCGATGTGAGCATTTAGTCAATGTACCCTGCAGCACTTCTTGCTTGCCAGTTATGGCTGCCATAGCTAAGACAGACAGGACCTGAATGAGCAACATAGAGTATAGCAACCGTAGGAGGAGTGGGGTGTGTATGCGTGTGTTTATATGAATGTGTGAGTATAATTATTTATATTATCTTGTGCAATTCTCTAGGTAAGAAGGGAGCAGTGGGCAGGGAAGGAGCAGTGAGATGTTTAATAAAGGGACAATTGCTAAAGGGGGAAATTAGAGATGCATCACTTTTACTGGGAAATCTTTCTTCAAAGTGTGTAGGACTGCTGGGACCAAACTTGTGAACAGAAAGACTGGAAAGTGTCCTAATTTTTCATTAAGATTGTAGGCAGCAGAGGTTCACACCAACTCAAAGCTGCCTTGGTTTCATCTAAGCTTGCGTCTTGACAAGTAAAATCAGGCTCTTCCATTTATAAAGAACTTGCATCTTGTTCTAGAAGACTGTCTTAGCATGTAAGCCCATGAAATATAATACTTATGCAAATCTGAAGCCAGTTCCAAGCCTGGGTGACTCCTTGTAGAATATAAATGACGTTTCTTTGTGACGCTCTCAAAGCTATCGTGTAGATGACTCCTCACTGACTGGCACATCAGCAAAGCACAGATGCAACAGATGACAATGACGGTTTGCACTCACTGTCGCGTTTCCTCCACACCTAGCAGGATTATGCTCTGTTTCCTCATCTCTGATCCTCCACAGCACTGCTTCTGCCTTGCAAGTTCCAGTCTTCTGGAGAAAGAATGCTGTCCCCCGTGTCTTGATTGTAGTTTGTTATTTACTACTATTAACATGAACTTTCCTTTTTTTGATTACATCTGTGTATGGGGCTGCCCTGTAGGAGGAGACAAGCTAATCCCCAGACAGAAAGGAACCTGGCTAACTTTATTTCCTATACCCTAGGGACGCTGCTGTGAGGTAACAGGCAGGAAGCCTCAGTCTCTTTGGCAGGCTCTGGCAGGCAAGGACCTGCAGTGTAATGCAGAAGTGGTGGCTGCATTTTCAGGAAGCAGCCTTCCACAACTTTGCTAGCAGGTCTGGAAGTGAGGATTATGAACCTCAGACCATCAGCTACAATGCCAGGGTTTCCTTTACGTTCTTTATATGAACCCCAGTTCTGTTCTTTCTTCATAATATTACTGTAGATCTTGTGCATTCCAACTAGATCTGTGACTCTGGTTGTTGTACAAAGATACTGCAGCCTAGTTGGGCGGGATGAATAGGTAGGAAGGGAAATGGGAATGGGGGAACACAGCTAAAAGGTCACTGGGCTGGCCCACCTCTGCTGGACAAGCCACTCCCAGCAGAAATGGTGATAGCCTAATGATTATTTGTAGCATGTCATTCATTTATTTATTTTAAGGGCGGTTCAACTAAACCAACGTTAAAAAAAATTTTAAAAATCACGGGGGTGGATTTTTAAGGCTTTTATCTCTGCTCTTTGGACCTAAAAATATCTTAGGGTTAAGCCACCATTGTTAGTGGTTTGGAGAGGCCAAGAATCCTCTTTGTTTGCAGTGGAGAAAGAGCAGCTGATGGGTTTGCTGACATGAACGCCGACCTGTTCCAGGCTGTAATCCCCAAAGTGTCCTCTAATGACGCCCCCTCCCACCTTTGCCCATCCGCCACCGCTGAGCAGCGGTGGAGCTGG
>NW_009232626.1:8248-15354 GCF_000690835.1 Fulmarus glacialis
AACGGCACGGCACAGGCAGCGCAACAGGATTATAGGGTGATACTAGACTTCAGACCTCGCAGCACTGACTCATGCCGAGCGACAGGGGAAAAGTAAAAGCGCCAGGTCATGTGCTGCTCATCTGCAATGCAAATATATTGGTGAATTCTTCTATAGCCAGCCATATAGCAAGCAATCGGCACGGCACAGGCAGCGCAACAGGATTATAGGGTGATACTAGACTTCAGACCTCGCAGCACTGACTCATGCCGAGCGACAGGGGAAAAGTAAAAGCGCCAGGTCATGTGCTGCTCATCTGCAATGCAAATATATTGGTGAATTCTTCTATAGCCAGCCATATAGCAAGCAATCCCGGGAACTACAAGGAATTGGTGGCAGGTCCTGAAATCTGCAGCCAGGCGACACAGGCGGAGATGTCGGGATTCATTAGAAACTGCAGCAGCTCTAGGCCCTGAGGCTGTGGAGCCGAGAGAGAAGAGCTAACAAGCAAGTCGGAGCTTTAATAGGTCAGCAGTGAAGTGGGGGGTAAGAAGGGTGGAGGGGAATGGGAGATAATCTCCCAAGGTTCCTGCCTGAGATGCAGCAAACCTCAGTGCCCAGGTGTGGCTCTGAGCTCTTTCTCTCTCTCATCCCCTCTAGGGACCAAAAGGAGGAGATGGGGAGGAGAAGGCAAGATGGTCCCAAGAGGCTCTGCTGTCGGTGTGTGTCATTTTCCTTGGAACAGGAATCTGAAGCTTCTCTGCGCTGAGTGCTTCTGTGTCCCATCTGCTACCACACCCTGAAATCAAACTCGGCAGCTTAGGTGAACCAGGCACTGTACAAACATGTCAGACATGCCTCCACCCCTTTTTCTTCTCCCGCTTTCTCCTGCCGTCTTTCTCTCTCAAGTTTATCGGCGTGTCAGCGGATTCCAGTGGCAGAGCATTCCCACCTCACCTCTGGTTACGGAGCAATGAAGAGTCAGGGGTAAGCTCCCTCCCGCAGATTTGGGGATCAACATTGACTTGCTTGCTTGCTTTAAAGCAGTAACACCACCGTCCTAATGGCTGCTGTTTCATGTGATTTGTTTCCTCTGTTTACAGAGGACTAGGTTTGTCAGTTTAAACTAACATCTTCACTCCCCAGTGGCTGTGCTGCTACGGCTTAACCCCTTCCCTTCGGAGCTAAGCCTTGCCACTGCCAAGAATTAGCACATGTGTTGGCAGTGCCAGCCTAGGGCAAAGTGAGTGGAAAATGGTTCAGGGGGTCATACAATTTTTTCTCTCAAGGGATGGTTCTGGAAGGGGAGAAAAACCGGGAGCTGGATTCCTCTGGGAAGGAGTTTACTTCATCTTTACTCCTATAACCCAGCAACACCGTCCTCCAATCGGCTTTGCTGCATGACAGTGGGAGAGTTTCCGTCCAGACCCTTCTTTCTCCTATCACTTGGAATTGTCCTCTACCGGCATTGTTGCAGCAGGACTGCCAGTAAGATCTTGCATTTTTTGCTTTCCAGTGTCTTTTAGGTGGGCCAGCGTGTGGGTCTGTGGTGCCTGGGGTCTAGTGATTTAGGCTACTGACACTCAAGATGGGAGGGAATGTGGAAAGGAAAATGCATTGTTGGATCTTGCAGGGTGATGCTCTTAAAACATTTGGGGTGAAGAAGGGGTTAAAAATTATTCTGTATGATGCTTGAGAAAGCAGACAGCATGTCAGGAACATGCATGCTCATTGCCTTTATGCGAGACATAGCAATATCTCCTCTTAAGTCTCAAGTATCTGCAAGGACCCTCACCATATCTTACGAAGAGGTCTAATTGACTCACCAGTTAAAACAGTTGTGTCTGTAATCCTGACCTTCTGGCTGCTGTGCTAGCCAAGATCCTCTCAGCACACCTACTGAAACTACGTTGTAGTACTCGTGTGCATATGGGTGCGTGAGTGTATTTTGGCTATCTGAAAGCTGGCTAATCTCCTCCTATTTAAGTTACAATCTACAATTCTATTGGGCATTTGTACTTAATTATTTTTGCTAGGTGGTAAGCAATGTATACAGCCAGGTATTTACAGCTACAGAAAATAGTCCTGTCCATTAATGTTTGCTGATGCGTTTGCTTTCTTCTTTGCCAGGACATTAATGCCTTAATATATTTGGGGACAGAGTACTGAAAAAACAGAAGAGAAGTTTGTGGCTGGTGAGTGCGAATTCTCAGATGGGGCTGGGGGATGTATATAAAGTAAGAGAGATTTGCCAAGTCTTCCTCTGCTTTTCTGAGTTTTGTGCTTGGGTAAAACCTGAGTCAACCCCTACGCAGCTGCTGGGGAAAGAAAGGCTGCTGCATGGCGCTCTCTCAAGCCCTGTCCCACTGAAAAGTCTTATTCTTGACGGTGTGATGAAGCTGTATATTGATTTTAATATTCTACACTGGCTTGGTATGTACATTCTGTGTGCTAAGTGTGAGCAATGGTTTATGTATCTAGTAGCAAAGCTGATCAAGTAGTGGAAAGAGCGATCAGCAAATAGTTTGCTGGATTAGTAACTGTGCTTCCAGATGAACAGACTGTTCCCTGTACAGGGGTTATTTCTGTCTAGATGGGTGTGAGTATGTATGTACCTGGAAAGAATATCCTGGGTCCTGCTGCTGAGGCTTGCAAAAGTGAGAAACGTAACTCTTGCTTAGTCACAAAATGGTTTTCATTCACAAAGAGAAGCACTATAAAAGTTTGGCTGACCTACCTCCAGTCAGCTTTTTAACCTACTTCTCTAATGTGCTTAGGGAAGTGCACAAGCAGAGAAAAGAGCTAAACATTTTGTGCAAATTGCTTAAAACAGCTTGGACTAGCCTACTTCAATTGCAAGTAAAAACTCAGCTGGGTTCTGAGTTCTGCATTGCACATCATGTTTTCTTAAGGGTACCAATAGAGGTGCCATGCTGCAGTTTCATCACATTCGGAGCTGCACATCAATTCTGTATGTGTACAGGACATCAGCAAGAGCAGCTGAAGGCTAACCAGTATGTTGTGCTGCACAGCACCGACAGCTGGAGAGAGCACAGCAAACTTTCAGGTCTTGCCAAGGGAGACTCTGGACTAGGGGACCAGTTTTCTTGTCTGTTGTACTAACGCTGCTCCTCCACCAGGATCATTGGCTTCTAAGTTATAATTGTATAGACTCAATGCAATGGAGTACAGAATCAGGACTTGGCTGATACAGGTCTTGTTTTTAAGGAATTTCTCAGTATGGTTTCTAGAGTTGCAGGAGGATTACCATGTGGCTTGAGGACTAATGCACTGAGATTTGGTCATTAGTGATGATACTGTTGTTTTGAGACTGATCTTCCATTTGTCTGGCATAAGAGAGCAATGTGAATGTAGGGCGATGATAGGCTAAAAGTTCAAATCTATTTCCCTCAAAAAAATCTCAGGAAATTACATTCATCCTAGGGCTGAGCCATTTTAACTTGTAGTGTTAGTAATTAGATTATTTTGTACCTAACTGATGACAGAGTGTAGCTGTAGACAATAACAGTTACTTATCTTTACTTGTGTTACGAGTACACCTCAGGTTTTAATATATGGAGTGCTGTGTGAACGTTCATGCTCATGGCATGTGTTCCTCCTTTCCAAACAGAGCAGAATAACTGATACTCCCTGGGAGAAGACTTGTCTGTTATGATTTGAATTTCCATATTGGTGTTAGCAGTAGTGAGTAGGAAGGCACTTAGAGTCAGCCAGGTTGTGGGGTTTAAGCTAGTCTGTCTCCTCCGTGTTTTGGGACACACTGCCTAGGCTGCAGTTTTCCCAACAGTTATCCCATGGGGGTAACCCAAGTGAACTGCCTTGCAGGCTGTTGACAGCAATTACATATATATGTATCTCACTTTGGGAGAACATGCTGATCATAAATAGGGACTAAGATTGTTTAAGTGTTGTTTGGAAGGAGGTTTAACTCTTGCATCTCTGTACTTGGGCGGTCTGGGGAATCACTGTGATGTCTCTGCCAGCCCTCTGCCATGCTGCTGGAGTCAGGAGCGTGATCCAGGACGTGTGCGATCGCCAGTGCCTCTGCTGGGACAGGTCTGCTTGCAAGTAATCGGCCATGCTCTCCGACTATGTGACTCTTGCTTGGCTCCTGCCTGGTGCTTCCCTACCGTAAAGTCTGTATCATGCGCATTTGCAGTGCAGAGCTACAGCTTCCCTCTCTAACCCAATGTGCCAGAGGCAGCTGGATCTGCGATCTGTGACGTGGCATGGAGGAGCACAGTGAGGTTGCAGTGCTCAGACAGAGCCGCAGGACGTGGCACCCGGTGTTTGGAAGTGCTGTGCTCAAAGTCGCATGTTTCCCAGATGTAGCCGAGTGGCTTGGCTCCTTCGTGCGTCATGGGACCCGCCATGCCAGATGTGGCCCCTTGCACTTGTCCCAACATAACCTCCTCTCTGATATGTAAGATGTTGCTATTCATGCAAATTTTTTGAGACAGAACCTTAAATGTTCTTATTCTAATCTCGGTAGTATTTTTATGCTCATTTTGAATGGATCTGTCACACAAGACAGTGGAGAGTGAAGCCCCATAACCTCCCTTGTCTTGAAGCTCTTTGGCATTCTGGATTAACAGTAAAATACAGCCACTTGTTTTTAACCCTGGTGCATCCTTCATGGCAAAATAATGACAGTAAGTCCATTTGAAACAATGCAGTTACTCTTTGGACATTGAACAGCGAAGTATGCATGTGTAAGGCAGGTGTCAGAGATGCAGTGCTGTATGGTTTTGTATATCCAGAACAGGACACAGCCACAGCAAGTGTTTAAGAGGTGGGGAAAAAGGGTCATAGTTGTTACAGTGGCTTATGTCTTAGCCTTACGACCTCCAGCATGCATCTCACGGGCTTTGGGTGGAGAGGATGCGATGAGTTGCAGCCTTCTCTTGGTGCTGCAGTGGTGTTGGCCAGCTGTAACCCTCTTAAAAACCAGATACAGATGGGAAGTGGCTAATCTTATAATGAAGGCATTGGATTGCAATTGAGGTTTGGGTGTGATTTCTGTCTGTGCAGCTGGTTTCTGTCATGGTGTCTAGACCTACATGCTGGTGTCAAGATCAAACATGTGGTCAGAGCATGTCTTGGCTCCCACTGGTGCAGTGCACCCATATTTTCTCTTCATGGAAGCCAGGGTGTATTGAGCCTGGATCTGGCCTTGATATGAAGTTAAAAAGCAGCCAGGAGACATACCTGGAAGCTCTTTTAGGTTTGCTAATCTAGACATAGCTGGGAAGAAACGGAGCTAGTAATTTTTTTCTGTCTCTTCTGCAAATGAGGATAGTAATTCCTTTTCCTTACCTTTCGTCTGTTTAGATGAAACCTCTGCAGGGTGGGGCCTGACTTCAGAGACTGGCACAATGGGACAGTGACTTTAGCTGGGATTTCTAGGGGACTGTAAATAATGAAAAACTTTATTATTTGTCAAGGGAAAAAGCCCATTAGCATTTGGGACATGCCTATACTGGTTTCAGAAAGTTCAAGAGGTCTCTTGCTTTTATATGTCCCAGAATGAATTTGGCGTAGTATAGCCAAAACACACCTAAAAGTATGTCACTGAGCAGCGTCCAAAACAAGCTTAGCAAATAGGCGTTCACTGTGTTTCAGGTTTTAGTCCTAATTTATGAGCAAGGAAATGGAGCAGGGGAGAAAGAGGCAGCACCATAGCCTTTAGACCCTGTTCAGTGGAGCCAGGGCAAAAAATGTCAAGCAGTTGTGTTCTTTTTCTCATTTGTCAAAAATAAGCCCACCGATATGTCTCTCCTAAGCTTGTTTCTAATGTAATATTAATCTGTGCGCTCGTGTGTGTGTTTGGGCAGGATTTAGAGCATTACATCAGTTTGCTGTGCTGCTAGTTCACCCCAACACATAGCTTTGCTGTTGGGGGCTGGTGAGGGAGAGAGAAGAGTGGAAGGAAAGGACTTGAAATAGGGGAAGTGATAGCACACAGCAAATATCCATTCTTCCTTTAGGAGAAAAAAAGTACCTAAACCAGTATTTCTAAAACTAGAATTGCAGGCAAATGTGGAAGGTGTCATCGCAACAAGGCTCTATGCTCTTAGATCCCATTTCAGATTTCAGACCATTTTCCTTTTCTTTCCCCCTTTTGCTCACCCTTTGTTGTCATTTCTTGGTGTGTGAAGTCACATTTAGATTTGTAAACTCCTCAGGGAAGTAACCTGTCATTTTTCTTTGTCTGCAAAATGCTATGAACGTTTATGGCTTGTTACAAATAACAGTCATATCAGAAACCTCAGGAGGGTAAACATTAGGATTTTAGAAGGTATGGAATACAGTGAAATACCATGTGTGCATATTCACACGTACATATGCATGAACACATGCATATACGCATACAACATGCATTGATAATGGCCTATTTAACTTGCGCAGCATTTGAAATGTATTACATGACAGTGACCTGTATAGCAGAGTATGAAAATATGTTTTTCCTTTAAATTAGTGGGTTCTCTGGGATCTTCTTCATCTTCCTACTCCAAACTCAATCTGCATATTGCAGTTCCTCAGGTCCTGTAGGAAGAGTTCTCCTCCTCCCCTCCTCCTCTTGTAGCTGGCCAGAGTAGTTTGGCATATCAGCTGAGGGAGTGCTTAGAAATCATGGGAATTGCTTTCTTCAGCCCAGGGACCAAGCCTTATCTCTTGTCCAGGGCGGGAGGAATGTAGCAAGCTGCGTCCAGATCTGCGATAGCAGTGCAATAAGCGCTGATGAGTGAGTTCGGTTGCTGCAGCAAGGAGGGGGAGGGAAAGCTTATTTTTAACTGGAAACTATAGAAGTGAGACTGAAGTAGCTCTCTGCTGTCCTGCTATCATCAAGTGTGTGTGTGAGTGAATAAGCGTATGAACATAGTTAAGTACAGTGCATATTACTAATGGAGTATGTAATTGTGTGTAGGGTGGAGGCGAGTCAGATTAAATGACAGTGCATGCTGGCTTCTTTGTCTGAGCGTTTGAACTCGTGTGTTGTAATGAGCAATTCCTGATAACATTTATCTACTACTTTTTTTCAGTGGGGTTGATTCTTTTCTGTGCCCTGCTCCTCGGGTTGTCTGTCTCCCAGCCATTCCTCTTTC
>NW_009232626.1:15373-15592 GCF_000690835.1 Fulmarus glacialis
CTTCCATCCTTAATCTTCCCACCCCTTCCTCTCCTCTGAGCCTGACCCTTCTCTCTTCTTGCCCCTCCTTCCCAGCCGATCCCTCCCCCTGCTCTGGATCTGCTGGCGGTGGGATTTTTTCTCATGCTCACTGGCAGATGTGACAGCTTTTGGAACTGTATCATCTAGGAAGAGCTATATCTGGAGTTGAAAAATCTAACGTGGTTTCCCAGGCAGCAG